>NC_088238.1:53007187-53074687 GCF_036934945.1 Oncorhynchus masou masou
GAATGTTAATGTCTCTACCATAAGCCACCACCAATGCTGTTTTAGAGAATATGGCAGTGCGTTCAAGTGGCCTCACAACCGCAGACCACGTGTATGGAGTTGTGTGGGCGAGCGGTTTGCTGATGTCAACGTTGTGAACTGTGTGCACCATGGTGGCGGTGGGGTTATGGTATGGGCAGGCATAAGCTACGAACAATGAACACCATTGCATTTTATCAGTGCCAGTTTGAATGTACAGAGATACGGTGACGAGATTCTGAGGCCCATTGCCCAGCCCTTCATCCGCCTCCATCACTCATGCACTGCCCCATGTCGCAAGGATCTCTACACAATTCCTGGAAACTGAAAATGTCCCGGTTCTTACATGGCCTGCATACTCTACAGACATGTCACCACCCATTGAGCATGTTTGGGATGCTCTGGATCAATATGTACGACAGTGTGTTCCAGTTCCCGCCAATATTCATCAACTTCACACTGCCTTTGAAGAGGAGTGGGACAACATTCAACAGGCCACAATCAACAGCCTGATCAACTCTATGTGAATGAGATCAAATGGTGGTCACAGCAGATGCTGACTGGTTTTGTGATCCATGCCCCTACCTTTTCTTAAGGGTCTGTGACCAACAGATGCACATCTGTCATTCCAGTTATGTGAAATCCATAGATTAGGGTCTAATGAATCTATTTTAATTGACTGATTTCCTTATATGAACTATAACTCAGCAAAATCTTTGAAATTGTTGCATGTTGTGTGTACTGTATATTTTTGTTCAGTATATTCAATCACTAAAATATATTCGGCAGGCTAAGAGCAAGCTGTTTCTGCTCCTTGCATGCCTTATAGCTGCTATACTGCTATCTCCAGGTAGTGGCAGCATGGGGTCTCCATCCCCGATGTGCAGGGGCAGTGGCAGTTAACTCTAGGGCTCCTCAGGGACCCAGGGTTTGCTGTACGATAAAAAGTGATGATGAGACCGAATTAGAGAGAAGTGATTGTTAACGAGCGAAGCAGCTGTTTTTGAACACCAACTACAAAGCTTGCCAACTTCAGGAGCGCCTCCCGCCCGCTGACTCAACCTGCCTCCTCTGGATTGCGTGAGATAGCACTGTACAGCTGGAGAATGGGCTGGGAACGGGGATTTACTGTGATTTGAACTGATTTTTTTGCCATTGTATGTCATTTCCTACGAGTGTTTTTTTTCTGCAAGTAGAAATAGAATGATCCATTTGCTGTTCAAGAAGCAATTGATGTTTTATTCAAATATGTTGCACTTTTGTTGACTATGGTTAGACACTACAAATTGACATTCCAGAGTCTACTGTACATCCTCCAATATTTTTCTAAATACATTTTCTAACACAGATATTTCCTTGCTCTAATAACTAGTAAATCCGCTATCTTATCTCACTTTGCATATTACCATGAATCTATAAACATAGATGGTAATTACATCCATGGAAATCGCACAGTAATCACCTAGACTTCCTTTTCCCTTACACTGACAATGCACAGGCACTTAATGCAAGGCCATCATCTGTTTTAGTTTAGCAGACAACAAAAAGGATTTCTTTTTTTTTGCAATTACAGCAACACTCTTTGATTATCAAGCGAACAAACCTTGAACTGTGACGATGGATAAGGCATCGTAAGCAGACACTATAGGTAGCCTAGTAGTTAAGCGCGTTGGGCTCGTAACCAAAAGGTTGCTTGTTCGAATCCCCAAACGAATAGGTGAAAAATGTACCCTTGAGAAAATGGCTGTGGATTAGATTGTCTGGTAAATATACATTTTCATTGATCAAGGAAACAAGATGGCGGATATCCTGACCATTTCCTGATAGGTGGGGAGATTGTTATTCAGCAGACATTTCCTTTCCTAGCCATGGGCCTATACACATTAAGCTCCTTGTCCATGGAGGGAAGGTATTAATATCAGGGTGGCCATTTTGCCATAGCTCATTTAACCTCTAATTACCCTGCGTAGTGAGACTGAGGACTCCAAAGAGCTGCCGCTGCAGATGGGGGTTATCTGGAGAAAAGCCAGGGTCACCATCAATTATAAAAACAATGGCCCATACAGGTGACCCTTTTTAATTAGAACCTCTGATGCTTGAAACGCTGGAAAATGATTGGTTAACAGGAAGGGCACGCACATGAAGAACACACACACACACACACACACACACACGAACACACACACACACAAACACAAATACATGCACACACAGTCCCCTCCCGAGGCTCCTGCCACCCCCACAGTCAGCAGGTGTCTGTGAACACTGTGTGGGTGTGTATGAAGACTGTGGACGTGTGTATGTGGTATGAGCCTCTGGAGGGGACTGTGTGTGTTTGTTTTTGTATGTGTGTGTGTGTGTGTTCATGTGGGTGTATTTTTCATGTGTGTGTGTGTGGGTGTCTTCTTCATGTGCGCATATGTGTGTATTCTTCATGTGTGTGTATGTTATCCATGTCTGTATGTGTATGGGTATTCTTCGTGTGTGTGTATTCTTCGTGGGTGTGTTATTCATGTGTGTGTGTGTGTGTTATTCATGTGTGTGTGCGTTATTCATGTGTTTATGTGTATGTGTATTCTTCATGTGTGTGTGTGTTATTCATGTGCATATGTGTATGTGTATTCTTCGTGTGTGTGTATTCTTCATGTGTCTGTGTGTTGTTCATGTGTGTGTTAGAAGCAGAATGTGTTACTTGTATGGTATGATGTGGTTTATTATTCTGGGTATCATATGTTTTCTTTCTCTCCCTCTCTTCTCTCCTTTCCATCTATACTTTCCTCCTCTCCCTCCCTTCTCTCCTTTCCATCTATACTTTCCTTGTCTCTCTTCTCTCCTTTCCATCTAATACTTTCCTTCTCATCTATACTTTCCTTCTCTCCCGTCCTTTTCTCCCTTCCTTCTCTCCTTTCCATCTATACTTTCCTTCTCTCCCTTCCTTTTCTGCCCCCCTTCTCTCCTTTCCATCTATACTTTCCTTGTCTCCCTCCCTTCTCTCCTTTCCATCTATACTTTCCTTCTCTCCCTTCCTTCTCTCCCTCCCTTTTCTCCTTTCCTTCTCTCCCGTCCTTGTCTCCCTTCCTTGTCTCCTTTCCATCTATACTTTCCTTCTCTCCCCCTTCTCTCCTTTCCATCTATACTTTCCTTCTCTCCCTTCCTTCTCTCCTTCCCTTCTCTCCTTTCCTTCTCTCCCATCCTTTTCTCCCTTCCTTCTCTCCTTTCCATCTATACTTTCCTTCTCTCCCTTCTTTTTCTCCCTCCCTTCTCTCCTTTCCATCTATACTTTCCCTCACTCCCTTCCTTCTCTCCCTCCCTTCTCTCCTTTCCATCTATACTTTCCTTCTCTCCCTTCTCTCACTTCCTTCTCTCATTTCCATCTCTCCATCTCTCCTTTCCTTATTTCCCTTCCCCTTTCATCTCTCACTTCCTCCTCTCCTTTCCTTCTTTCCTTTTCTTCTCTTCCACTTGAAGGCCATTTCTTTATGTCAGCCTGCATTCTCTCATGGTATCTTCTGACAACTACATCAAAGCTTGGCAGCTCCCAGACCTTCTATTCATGAGCTCATGTACGATGCAAAGACAGGAAGGGAACGTACCAATGGGACTTGAATTGATGGCAGCAGACACATCCAGCCCCTTTCTCCATTATCCACTCAATAAACCTTCTGAGACATTCACTTTTTCATATTTGTTTTCCTGTTCTTGAACGTCAAGGTGTAAAAAAACTGTAAATGTTAACATTTTTACCATGACTTTCATGAGTTAAAAACATATGAAAATATAAGCTACTGCAAAATACACACATTTCTGTCTGTATTTTTGTTAAAGAAATTAACATTTTAACCAGCATGTTAGATAAAAGCAATAAATTACCCGACTGCACTGGCGCTAAGAAATAATAACCCAATTAACATATCAAATCAGTTCTCAAACAAAAGAACAACGCCAAAATAAGTTAACACAAACCAAATGAATATCTTCTTCATGCTCTCTACCTCCCTCATTGTATCCCCTTGTCTCTCTCTACCTCCCTCATTGTATCCCCTTGTCTCTCTCTACCTCCCTCATTGTATCCCCTTGTCTCTCTCTACCTCCCTCATTGTATCCCCTTGTCTCTCTCTATCTCCCTCATTGTATCCCCTTGTCTCTCTCTGCCTCCCTCATTGTATCCCCTTGTCTCTCTCCCTGCCTCCCTCCCTCATTCTATACCCTTGTCTCTCTCTCTGCCTCCCTCCCTCATTCTATCCCCTTGTCTCTCTCCCTGCCTCCCTCCCTAATTCTATCCCATTCTCTCTCTCTCTGCCTCCCTCCCTCATTCTATCCCCTTGTCTCTCTCTCGGCCTCCCTCCTTCATTCTATCCCCTTGACTCTCTCTCTTCCTCCCTCCTTCATTCTATCCCCTTGTCTCTCTCTCTGCCTCCCTCCATCATTCTATCCCCTTGTCTCTCTCTCTGCCTCCCTACTTCATTCTATCCCCTTGTCTCTCTCTCTGCCTCCCTCCTTCATTCTATCCCCTTGTCTCTCTCTGCCTCCCTCCTTCATTCTATCCCCTTGTCTCTCTCTCTGCCTCCCTCCATCATTCCATCCCCTTGTCTCTCTCTCTCTGCCTCCCTCCGTCATTCTATCCCATTGTCTCTCTCTCTGCCTCCCTCCTCCATTCTATCCCCTTGTCTCTCTCTCTGCCCCACTCCTTCATTCTATCCCCTTGTCTCTCTCTCTGCCTCCCTCCCTCATTCTATCCCATTGTCTCTCTCTCTGCCTCCCTCATTCTATCCCCTTGTCGCTCTCTCTGCCTCCATCAGTCTATCCCGTTGTCTCTCTCTCTGCCTCCCTCCTTCATTCTATCCCCTTGTTTCTCTCTCTGCCTCCCTCATTCTATCCCCTTGTCTCTCTTTCTGCCTCCGTCCTTCATTCTATCCCCTTGTCTCTCTCTGCCTCTCTCTGTCATTCTATCCCCTTGTTTCTCTCTCTGCCTCCCTCATTCTATCCTCCCTCATTCAATCCCCTTGGTTCTCTCTCTGCCTCCCTCCTTCATTCTATCCCCTTGTCTCTCTCTCTGCCTCCCTCCTTCATTCTATCCCCTTGTCTCTCCCTGCCTCCCTCCCTCATTCTATCCCCTTGTCTCTCTCCCTGCCTCCCTCATTCTATCCCCTTGTCTCTCTCCCTGCCTCCCTCATTCTATCCCCTTGTCTCTCTCTGCCTCTCTCTGTCATTCTATCCCCTTGTTTCTCTCTCTGCCTCCCTCATTCTATCCTCCCTCATTCAATCCCCTTGTTTCTCTCTCTGCCTCCTTCCTTCATTCTATCCCCTTGTCTCTCTCTCTGCCTCCCTCCTTCATTCTATCCCCTTGTCTCTCTCGGCCTCCCTCCATCATTCTATCCCCTTGTCTCTCTCTCTGCCTCCCTCCCTCATTCTATCCCCTTGTCTCTCTCTCTGCCTCCCTCCCTCATTCTATCCCCTTGTCTCTCTCTCTGCCTCCCTCCCTCATTATATCCCATTGTCTCTCTCTCTGCCTCCCTCATTCTATCCCCTTGTCTCTCTCTCTGCCTCCATCAGTCTATCCCGTTGTCTCTCTCTCTGCCTCTCTCTGTCATTCTATCTCATTGTTTCTCTCTCTGCCTCCCTCATTCTATCCTCCCTCATTCAATCCCCTTGTCTCTCTCTCTGCCTCCCTCCTTCATTATATCCCCTTGTCTCAATCTGGCTCCCTCCCTCATTCTATCCCCTTGTCTCTCTCCCTGCCTCCCTCCCTCATTCTATCCCCTTGTCTCTCTCTGCCTCCCTCCCTCATTCTATCCCCTTGTATCTCTCTCTGCCTCCCTCCCTCATTCTATCCCCTTGTCTCTCTCCCTGCCTCCCTCTCTCATTCTATCCCCTTGTCTCTCTCTCTGCCTCCCTCCCTCATTCTGTCCCCTTGTCTCTCTCTCTGCCTCCCTCCATCATTCTATCCCCTTGTCTCTCTCTCTGCCTCCCTCCCTCATTCTATCCCCTTGTCTCTCTCTCTGCCTCCCTCCCTCATTCTATCCCCTTCTCTCTCTCTCTGCCTCCCTCCCTCATTCTATACCCTTGTCTCTCTCTCTGCCTCCCTCCCTCATTCTATCCCCTTGTCTCTCTCCCTGCCTCCCTCCCTCATTCTATCCCCTTGTCTCTCTCTCTGCCTCCCTCCCTCCTTCTATCCCCTTGTCTCTCCCTCTGCCCCCATTCCTTTCTCTTTTTCTTTCTCCCCCTCTCCTCTCTTCCTTACTCTGTCTTTCTCTCTCGTTCTCATCGTTGCTCTGTCCCTCTCTCTCATGTCTTTCTCGCTCCCCTTTGCTCCGTCTTTCTCCCTCTATCTTTTTGAAAAGGACAAATGTTTCCGGCAATCACAGTGACATTGCTTTGTTATTCTGCAATTTAGCCAAAAGCCAGACTGTATCTGCTCTCAGCAACCACACACAGCAGCCAAGCCATCTAACACAGAGAAGAGATGGGTGAAAGGACACACAGCAGCCAAGCCATCTAACACAGAGAAGAGATGGGTGAAAGGACACACAGCAGCCAAGCCATCTAACACAGAGAAGAGATGGGTGAAAGGACACACAGCAGCCAAGCCATCTAACACAGAGAAGAGATGGGTGAAAGGGAGAAACGAAAGGATGGAGAAGTAGAAAAACTGATAGAGGTGAATGAGGGAGAGAGGGAGTGGCGACTGTCAGACCAGTGTGTGTGTGTGTGTGTGTGTGTGTGTGTGTGTGTGTGTGTGTGTGTGTGTGTGTGTGTGTGTGTGTGTGTGTGTGTGTGTGTGTGTGCATGTGCATGTGTGTACGTGTGTGTGTGCGTGCGTGTGTATGAGATGGGAAAGAGTTGGTCAATTCCACACACACTAAGACTGTGTCAAACACATGTTGAAAATATCATAACAACTTTGATCTCAATGACAGCCTAAATGCTGACTGACATGTACTTTAGATCTGCAAAACTGCCCACTTCAGCGACTGCACAGACAAGATGGATTTTTTATGCAGTAGCCACATCTTCAAGCCTTGAAACATCAAAAACACCTCCCAAGTGGAGCAGTGGTTTAAGGCATTGCATCGCAGTGCTTAAGGCGTCACTACAGATCTGGGTTCGATCCCAGGCTGTGTCACAGCCGGCCGTGACTGGGATTCCCATAGGGTGGTGCACATTTGGCCCAGAATTTTCTGGGTTAGGGGACGGTGTTTGGCCTGATTACTAGGCTGATTGCTGTCTAGCGACTCCTTGTGGCAGGTTGGGCGCCTGCAGGCTGACTTCGGTCGTCAGTTTAATGGTGTTTCTACCAACACATTGGTTCGGCTGGCTTCCGGGTTAAGCGGACGGGTGGTAAGGAGCGCGGTTTGAGGGGTCATGTTTTGGAGGATGCATGACTCGACCTTCACCTCTCCGAGCCCATTGAGGAGTTGCAGTGATGAGACAATATCACAATTTGATATCACAAGATAAAAAAAGAAAGAAGAAACATCAAAAATTTTACATCTGGTGAAGCTCAGCCATGAACACCATATTTTGGGGGGTATAAATTACAGCCAGTTTGCCTAAGATTGACTTTGAAATTTGAAGAGAGAGCTATTACCATCAAGTAGGCTTGGGTTTTTGCTAGGGTTTTTTGGACTGGGGTGGTGGATGGCTGTAATCCCATGACATCTGGATCCAAAGGTTGTGTATTCAATCCCAGTGGTTGACACTTAAAAACATATATAGCCTTTCCCATTTGGAATGAATGCCTAAACGATATGTTTAAACCCTATACAAAACCTTAACCCTTAATTTAAAAATGTCACGTTCAGACCACTTTGAAATTTGACGTTTGAAGAAATTAAATGAAGCTAAGCATGAGGAGCAACCCAGGATGGCAAAAACACTTAGAAATTTGATGTTTGGAGCAACTTTGAAATTTGACGTTTTGTGGAACGTGGTTAAACATCAGAATCAGAAGTCAAAGTGGGCAAACCGTGAGATCTTGTTGGTAAATTAAGACTGCACACAGACTGACTCTAAATAGTTGACTTGATCTCCCAAATTACAAGGCATTTCATCATACTGTGCATTGGAGGATCTCTGAGCCTCATCGATTATAAATGACCACCAGAAGCATATTAGCTATCTGAATATAATAATAGCCTACTGTCAAGAAGAGTAGTCAAATTCAGGCTGGTTAAAAGAGAAATAACTACATATAAACACTTCTGTTTGAAATTGCAAATGAACAAAGGCAAGCAAATGCCAGCGACACAGGCGGATGCATGCAGGATGAAAAACAGAGAGAGAGGCGGGGATACAGAAAGGGCACAGGGAGAGAGGGAGATAAGTGTTGAGAGAGAGAGAGAGAGAGAGGGGGGTGGGGGAGAGTGGGAGATAAGTGTTGAGAGAGAGGGGGGGTGGGGGAGAGAGGGAGATAAGTGTTGAGAGAGAGAGAGGGGTGGGGGAGAGAGGGAGATAAGTGTTGAGAGAGAGAGAGAGAGAGAGAGAGAGAGAGGGGTGGGGGAGAGTGGGAGATAAGTGTTGAGAGAGAGAGACAGGGGTGGGGGAGAGAGGGAGATAAGTGTTGAGAGAGAGAGAGAGAGGAGTGGGGGAGAGAGGGAGATAAGTGTTGAGAGAGAGAGAGGGGTGAGAGGAGAGAAGGGGGTAGGGGTAGGGGAGAGAGGGAGATAAGTGTTGAGAGAGAGTGAGAGTGTTGGGGGAGAGAGGGAGATAAGTGTTGAGAGAGTGAGAGAGAGAGAGGTGGGGGAGAGAGGGAGATAAGTGTTGAGAGAGAGAGAGAGAGAGGAGTGGGGGAGAGAGGGAGATAAGTGTTGAGAGAGAGAGACAGGGGTGCGGGAGAGAGGGCGATAAGTGTTGAGAGAGAGAGGGGTGGGGGAGAGAGGGAGATAAGTGTTGAGAGAGTGTTGCGGGGAGAGAGGGAGAGTGTTGAGAGAGGACGGGGGAGAGAGGGAGATAAGTGTTGAGAGAGAGAGAGAGAGAGGGAGAGAGGGGGTGGGGGGGAGGAGAGATAAGTGTTGAGATAGGTGTTGAGATAAGTGTTGAGAGAGAGAGACGGGTGCGGGAGAGAGGGAGATAAGTGTTGAGAGAGAGAGAGAGAGAGAGAGTGAGAGAGTGAGAGAGAGAAGAGGGGTGGGGGAGAGAGGGAGATAAGTGTTGAGATAGGTGTTGAGATAAGTGTTGCGGGAGAGAGGGAGATAAGTGTTGAGAGAGAGAGAGAGGGGTGGGGGAGAGAGGGAGATAAGTGTTGAGAGAGAGAGACAGGGGTGCGGGAGTGAGGGAGATAAGTGTTGAGAGAGAGAGACAGGGATGGGGAGAGAGGGAGATAAGTGTTGAGATGGGGGAGAGAGAGAGAGAGAGAGTGGGGAGAGGAGAGAGGGAGATAAGTGTTGAGAGAGAGAGAGAGAGGGGGTGGGGGAGAGAGGGAGATAAGTGTTGAGATAGGTGTTGAGATAAGTGTTGAGAGAAGAGGGGTGGGGGAGAGTGGGAGATAAGTGTTGAGAGAGAGAGAGAGGGAGAGAGGGAGGGTGGGGGAGAGAGGGAGATAAGTGTTGAGAGAGGTGGGGGAGAGACGGAGTGCGGGAGAGAGGGAGATAAGTGTTGAGAGAGAGAGAGAGAGAGGGAGAGTGAGAGAGTGAGAGAGAGATAAGAGGAAAGACAGGGGTGGGGGAGAGAGGGAGATAAGTGTTGAGATAGGTGTTGAGATAAGTGTTGCAGGGGTGGGGAGAGAGGGAGATAAGTGTTGAGAGAGAGAGAGAGGGGGGGGGGAGAGAGGGAGATAAGTGTTGAGAGAGAGGGGTGGGGAGACAGGGGGGTGCGGGAGTGAGGGAGATAAGTGTTGAGAGAGAGAGACAGGGATGGGGAGAGAGGGAGATAAGTGTTGAGAGAGAGAGAGGGGGGTGGGGGAGAGAGGGAGATAAGTGTTGAGAGAGAGAGAGGGGTGGGGGGAAAAGGGAGGTGTTGAGGGGGAGAGGGGAGGGAAAGAGGGAGATAAGTGTTGAGAGAGAGAGACAGGGTGGGGGGAGGAGGGAGGGGTGGGGAGAGAGGGAAATAAGTGAGAGGGAGATAGGAGTGTTGAGAGAGAGAGAGAGGGGTGGGGGAGAGAGGGGGTGGGGAGAGGGTGGGAGATAAGTGTTGAGAGAGAGAGAGAGAGAGGGGTAAGTGGGGAGAGTGGGAGATAAGTGTTGAGAAGAGAGAGAGGGGGTGGGGGAGAGAGGGAGATAAGTGTTGCGAGAGAGAGAGAGCGAGAGAGGGGTGGGGGAGAGAGGGAGATAAGTATTGGGAGAGTGAGACAGAGGTGGGGGAGAGAGGGAGATAAGTGTTGAGAGAGAAAGACAGGGGTGGGGGAGATAAGTGTTGAGAGAGAGACAGGGGTGGGGAGAGAGGGAGATAAGTGTTGAGAGAGAAAGACAGGGGTGGGGGAGAGAGGGAGATAAGTGTTGAGAGAGAGACAGGGGTGGGGAGAGAGGGAGATAAGTGTGAGAGAGAGAGAGCTGGGTGGTGGAGAGAGGGAGATAAGTGTTGAGAGAGAGAGACAGGGATGGGGAGAGAGGGAGATAAGTGTTGATAGAGAGACAGAGAGAGGGAGACAGCTGGGGGTGGGGAGAGTGTTGAGAGAGGAGGGATAAGATAAGTGTTGATAGAGAGATAGACAGGGGTGGGGGAGAGAGGGAGATAAGTATTGAGAGAGTGAGACAGGGGTGGGGGAAAAGGGAGATAAGTGTTGAGAGAGAGTGAGACAGGGGAGGGGGAAAGAGGGAGATAAGTGTTGATAAGTGTTGAGAGAGAGAGAGACAGGGTGGGGAAGAGAGGGAGATAAATGTTGAGAGAGAGACAGGGGTGGGGAGAGAGGGAAATAAGTGTCAAGAGAGAGAGATGGGTGGGGGAGAGAGGGAGATAAGTGTTGAGAGAGAGTGAGACAGGGGTGGGGGAGAGAGGGAGATACGTGTTGAGAGCGAGGGGTGGGGAGAGAGGGAGATAAGTGTTGAGCGAGAGTGAGACAGGGGTGGCGGCGAGAGGGAGATAAGTGTTGAGAGAGAGACAGGGGTGGGAGAGAGAGGGAGATAAGTGTTGAGAGAGAGAGGGGGGTGGGGGAGAGAGGGAGATAAGTGTTGAGAGAGTGAGACAGGGGTGGGGGTGAGAGAGATAAGTGTTGTGAGACAGGAGTGGGGTAGAGAGGGAGATAAGTGTTGAGAGAGTGAGACAGGGGTGGGGGTGAGAGGATAAGTGTTGGGGAGTGGGGAGAGGGAGATAAGTGTTGAGAGAAAGAGACAGGTGTGGGGGAGAAAGGGAGATACGTGTTGAGAGAGTGATACAGGGGTGGGGGTGAGAGAGAGATGAGTGTTGAGAGAGAGTGAGACAGATGTGGGGGAGAGAGGGAGATATGTGTTGAGAGAGAGAGACAGGGGTGGGGGTGAGAGAGATGAGTGTTGAGAGAGAGTGAGACAGATGTGGGAGTGAGAGAGAGACAGAGAGCAGAGATAGCCTGAAGAAGAAGAAGAGATATTAGCTGGGCAGAGGAAACGCTGCTGGTTGAACAGAGAGGGAGAGAGGGAGAGAGAGAACGGAGAGGAAAGAAACAGAGACAACGCGAACAGAGGAGAGGCAAAACACAGATAGATCAGGCGATGAGATGTGTCAGAGACAGGAGCGGGAGGCAGAGATTTACAGTCAACAGACTTTGACATAATCTGGCAGGAATGGAACAGATTCAAAAAGGAAATGCTGGCGAGGGCAGAGAGAAACAGAGGGGGAGAAATTACATTTGGGAGATGGAGGAGAGAGAGAAGAGATGGAGAGATTGGGCAAGACAGAGAGGGAAAAGGAAAGGGAAGTGTAGACATCGAGCTTAGTTTACCACATCCTGCAATGTCAATGCATAAATTTACTTGTATCAGATATAGGCCATACATGAGCATGTGGGTCTGGGCAGGTGTGATGTAATTGATGTTTGTTGTCATTTGTATGTTTTGTATTACTGTTTGAAAATAAAATCTCACAACAACAACAAAATATATAATCCATACATGTGTCGAAATAGTCTCTAACAAAACACTTCTCGTCTCAAACCTCACAAAGAAGCAACATCTCCGTTTGCAGTTGAATAATTAAGCATTAAAAGAGGGTAACTCTTCCAGAGAAAAGGCAGCAACAGCCTGTATCACACATCTCCACCATGTTTCCATAGCATCCCCCTCCATAAAACACAAGGATGAGAACCATCACTTCCATCTGTTTCAGTTCATTTCTCACACTCATCTCCGTCTGTGCCGAGGGAACAATGGCCTACAATCCCCGCTACTGTACATTATCCACAGTGCAGACATCACACATGGCCTACTCCCAAAGTGTGAGTCACTCGCTTCCACTCTATCCGGGAAACTTCCAAAGGTCAAAGACAAGATTGCATTAGAATAATACATAAACATTAGCATTGGGGGCTTGCTGCCTTTGCTCTGCTTTGAAGATGATGACAGTACACTATGTTAGCGAGTCAGCTAACTCAGCTTTTACCTACAGTACAGTATGCTAAGGACTTAGCGCTTTTACCTACAGTACAGTATGCTAAGGACTTAGCGCTTTTATCGACAGTACAGTATGCTAAGGACTTAGCGCTTTTACCTACAGTACAGTATGCTAAGGACTTAGCGCTTTTACCTACAGTACAGTATGCTAAGGACTTAGCGCTTTTACCTACAGTACAGTATGCTAAGGACTTAGCGCTTTTACCTACAGTACAGTATGCTAAGGACTTAGCGCTTTTACCTACAGTACAGTATGCTAAGGACTTAACTTTACCAACAGTACAGTATGCTAAGGACTTAGCACTTTTACCTACAGTACAGTATGCTAAAGACTTAGCGCTTTTACCTACAGTACAGTATGCTAAGGACTTAGCGCTTTTACCTACAGTACAGTATGCTAAGGACTTAGCGCTTTTACCTACAGTACAGTATGCTAAGGACTTAGCGCTTTTACCTACAGTACAGTATGCTAAGGACTTAGCGCTTTTACCTACAGTACAGTATGCTAAGGACTTAGCGCTTTTATCTACAGTACAGTATTGTAAGGACTTAGCGCTTTTACCTACAGTATATTATGCTAAGGACTTTTCACCGTACTGAACCAATCCCGAGCCAAACCAAACTGTATTGAGCTGGCCTGGTTATGCATTCACCACAGTTAAGAATAATAATAATAATAATGTATTTTGTTTAACGCTTTTCATTACAAAAAATAATCTCAAAACACATAAAAAGCAAAACAAACAAACAACAGAATTAAATTGAGGTGGTAGAGATTGAACGTCTCTATTTTTCTTTGAACGTGCTAAGGAGCATTAGAAAAAAGGGTATTAGCTGTTCAGCTAGCTCCTGATCTTACCTTCCTTGCAGTACTTCCCTTTGTAGCGAGTGTGCGTGCAGTCACAGTGTACCTCGCCATACTGGATGGAGCAGAAACCTCCGTTGAGGCAGGGGTTCTGCTTGGTGCACAGGTACTCCATGTCACTCTGGATGCCCTGGCTGTTGAGTAGGGTGGGGGGTGTCTCTCCCACCTTCAGGTTGGAGATCAGGCCCAGGAACGGGGGCTCGTACTTCACCGTGCTGGAGGTGAGGGCTGAGAGGCGCACGTCGGGCGGGATGCCACCCACGAACAGGTCGCTGACCACCGCCATCTCCTTCCGCTTGGACTTGACTTCCGCCATCTTGGTCTCGCCGTCCACCATCAGCAGAGTCTCGCGGAAGTTGCGGGTGAGGAGCACCATGTGCCAGCGGTCGTCGTTGACCTGGGTTTCCATGTGTAAAGTGGCGGGCTCGGCACAGTGGATGGCAAAGCGCAGCTGGAGGCGCCCTCCGGCGATCAGGAGCTCCATGAAGTCACAGTTGCCGCCGTCGTCTAGATAGAGCAACAGAGCCTTGCTGATGTTGGTCTTGAGGCTGAAGCTCAGCTCGCCCAGCGAGCCCGCCTCCCAGCGCCCGTAGCGGGCCCACTGGCCGGGGGCCCCGCCGAACTCCAGCGCCCGAGCCGTCACCAGCAGACTGAGGAACACCAAGGGCCCCATGGGCAAAGCGTAAAACCTCAATCCGCTCGTCATGGTTACAATTCCAATCCTAATAACCCTGCTATTGGTTCAAATCCTCCACACAGTGACGTAGCTCGGCCTGGACTAGCTACAGCTGCAGCTGCTGTAGTTTCGTTTTTGTTTTGTGTAAACAATATTTGTTATGTCTGATTCCTTCTAGGCAGACTCCTCCTCTAGGCTGGGGGATATGTCAGAGAAGCAAAACCCTCACAGGACCCAATTCCAGATTCCAACCCTGCCCGACTCAGCAGTTTTTTTTTTGTGCTTTACTTCTTGGCTGCTTTATCCTGACTCTCTTCTCCGTCTCTCCATTGGTTGGTACCTCTGGGACTCACTGGGAAAAACGAGGCCAGCGGACGGGTAGGGGGAATTACGATAATTTTATCACAGCTTTCCGTTCCTCAACTCAACTCCTTATTCCAAACAGAAATGCCTGGAATCCAGATGTAGCTTTTTAGGAAACGTATGTCAGTCTCTGTGGGCGTGATTTATAGATGTCGTTTTTGGGAAAGGGGGGGGAGAAGGGGAGGAAGAGAGAGCGCTGAGGAGGAGTGTGTCAGAGCTGTCTGGTGTCACGTGGACAGCAGGGTATGTTCATGGCGCCAACGGCGTTAAAGCCTTCCTCTCCTGAAGCCTCTGGTTGGTCCACCACAGGTTAGACTGGTCTGGGTCCCCTCATCGTCCCCACAGTCAGGGATCTGGAAGAAACAGACAGAGAAACCTCATTAGGCCCTGGTACTTTGTGTAATGGAGGTGGTCCTGTGAAATGCGCGATGAGTAACCTTGTAAGTAAGACTTGTGTTAGCTCCCCAAGCTGAAGCCCTAGGCTTTAGCTCATAGCGCCAATGCAGTCTTATGACTCAAGGGAGAATACAGTAGTAGAAGTAGTTGCAATAATAGCACATGAAAAATAAGCATTGAAATCGTAAATGGAGTTCCTTTGGGGATCTGCTTTGTAGGGGACATATTTCCATTTGTCAGCTGGTCTCTCTTTGATCAAGTTCCCCCTCAGAGACGTGGACAACTTGACTGAATGTTCTATACATGAAATTCGTGGTGATTTCTCTGTTGGAAACCAAGACTAGAGTAAGAAATATGTAAATATGTCTGGTATGAAGTTCAACATTCATGTGCATGATTTACTCAGAGCCTACTGGGTGTATATCAACAGCCAATCAAAATGCCTTACTCCATCCGTGTTGATTTACTCAGACCCTACTGGGTGTATATCAACAGCCAATCAAAATGCCTTACTCCATACTTGTCTGCCAAGTACAATTGGTCCTAAACATAGTGCACAAAGCTCCCTAGCATATAATGCTTAAATCCATGACTTGACTATCAATAACTCAGCAATTAGGCTTTCAGTAAATCACCCTCCAACCGTTTTTGTATGTAGGCTTTAGGTTCTCCACCTAACTGAACACGCGCACACGAACGCAAACACACACACAAGCAATCATATTAAGTCTCATTTTCGGTGGGATGCCGTGGAGTCAATGGCTACCAGGATAGCCACTATTGACCCTTGTCCCTGGCCTAATCCGTTCCCATTATTTCTGAAGTGAGATTTAATTTCCATCGCAGACAGTTCACAATTAAACCCCGCTGATCACACTCGCTCAGGCTGCCGTGCTTGACTGCCTGACTTCCGAATGACGACACTATCCATGTGCCAGAGAGAGAGAGAGAGAGAGAGAGAGAGAGAGAGAGAGAGAGAGAGAGAGACGTACGGACGGACGGACGGACGGACGATTGGGGCAAACATTTTCACGGTAATGCTGGTGAGGGAGCGTGTCAGGCCTTGAGGAGAATGGGAGAAAGATGGAGAAAGGGAGAGAGAAAGCTAGAGAAAGGGAGAGAGAGATGTCTGATTTATTTTGGTCACGCTAGCTGCTTGTTTGCATAAGATCCTCTGCTCTCACACGCGTCCCCATAAATTAATCCCTGCATAATAACATCCATAGATGAAAGCATTATTGATATATGGACAATACAGTGCAGATTATGGAGCTTGGACGTCTCATAAGAACTGCGAGAGAGAGACAGCTCAGGGTCTCTTAGGAAGGAGGAAGATGCATATCTGAAAATGCATATAGGCAATTCCACGCTAGCAAGAATAATGTGCTCTACGAGTAAATCAAATTTCCAGACTGGGCTCTCTGCTAATTCTGAGTTATGATACATTTTATGAAAATTGGACATTGGATTTAAAGGGAACTCCCTCTGCTGGTGATTTGTTGAATGTGCAGTCCTAAAGGAGGGCTGTGATTGGTTATAAACCTATAAAATGTACCAGAGAGCCCACTCTGTGTACCAATAGTACAGTCGTGGCCAAAAGTTTTGAGAATGACACAAATATACATTTTCACAAAGTTTGCTGCTTCAGTGTCTTTAGATATTGTTGTCAGATGTTACTATGGAATACTGAAGTATAATTACAAGCATTTCATAAGTGTCAAAGGCTTTTATTGACAATTACACGAAGTTGATGCAAAGAGTCAATATTTGCATAGTTGGCCCTTCTTTTTCAAGACCTCTGCAATCCGCTCTGGCATGCTGTCAATTAACTTCTGGGCCACATCCTGACTGATGGCAGACCATTCTTGCATAATCAATGCATGGAGTTTGTCAGAATTTTTTATTATTTTTTGTCCACCCGCCTCTTGAGGATTGACCACAAGTTCTCAATGGGATTAAGGTCTGGGGTGTTTGGACCCAAAATATTGATGTTTTGTTCCCCAAGCCACTTAGTTATCACTTTTGCCTTATGGCAAGGTGCTCCATCATGCTGGAAAAGGCATTGTTCATCAACAAACTGTTCCTGGATGGTTGGGAGTAGTTGCTCTCTGGGGATGTGTTGGTACGATTCTTTAATTATGGCTGTGTTCTTAGGCAAAATTGTGAGTGAGCCCACTCCCTTGGCTGAGAAGCAAACCCACACATGGATGGTCTCAGGATGCTTTACTGTTGGAATGACACAGGACTGATGGTAGCGCTCACCTTGTCTTCTCCGGACAAGCTTTTTTCCAGATGCCCCTATTCAATCGGAAAGAGGATTCATCACCCCAGTCCTCAGCAGTCCAATCCCTGTACCTTTTGCAGAATATCAGTCTGTCCCTGATGTTTTTCCTGGAGAGAAGTGGCTTCTTTGCTGCCCTTCTTGACACCAGGCCATCCTCCAAAAGTCTTTGCCACACTGCGTGCAGATGCACTCACACCTGCCTGCTGCCATTCCTGAGCAAGCTCTGTACTGGTGGTGCCCCGATCCCGCAGTGGAATCAAGTTTAGGAGACGGTCCTGGCGCTTGCTGGACTTTCTTGGGCGCCCTGAAGCCTTCTTCACAACAATTGAACCACTCTCCTTTAAGTTCCTGATGCTTCGATAAATGGTTGATTTAGGTGCAATCTTACTGGCAGCAATATCCTTACCTGTGAAGCATTTTTTTTTGCAAAGCAATGATGATGGCACGTGTTTCCTTGCAGGTAACCATGGTTGACAGAGGAAGAACAATTGTCCTAAGCACCACCCTCCTTTTGAAGCTTCCAGTCTGTTATTCAAACTCAATCAGCATGACAGAGTATCTCCAGCCTTGTCATCATCAACACTCACACCTGTGTTAAAGAGAGAATCACTGACATGATGTCAGCTGGTGGCAGGGCTGAAATGCAGTGGAAATGTTTCGGGGGGATTCAGTTCATTTGCATGGCAAAGAAGGACTTTGCAATTAATTGCAATTCATCTGATCACTCTTCATAATATTCTGGAGTATATGCAAATGGCCATAACACAAATTGAGGCAGCAGACTTTGTGAAAATTAATATTTGTGTCATTCTCAAAACTTTTGGCCACGACTGTATATTGTAGTATATCCAATAGTATATTGTTCCAAACAATATTTTTAAAAATAAGCAAAATCAAAAAGGGTAATTTTGAGATTTTAATATTAATAATATGTATGTGGAATAAATTAACATACTCCATATTTTAAAAGACACTATTGGGAGTATAATGACAATGTGTTGTCTGTATCATGTATGGTTCACAGATCATTGGGTCTTACAGTAAGCAGGATTGTATAGGTCTAAAAAGAGTCTAAATTGGCCACGATTTTCCAAAAAATGGTTTGTGATGCAAATGTACAGAGCATGTCAAAAGATTTCCTTACAATTAAGTTTCTATGTGAGAATTGCCAGAACAATATGAGATACAAAATATATTTTCTGCTCCAGCTGACGTTGAACCAACTTTATCTATTTAGGGTAAATCTTATTATCACTGGTAGAATCTGACCTGAAAAATAAAAACACATTGCTATGGCATACTGTATACGCCAATAATGTGTACATTTTGTATAATTGACAGTGGGGATTTTTTTTAAATGAAGACTTACACTGTATCTTTGTCCCAGATGGGTAACAAGAATTGAAATATTCCCTCGTTGTTGCATTGAATATTATCATAGATTTTTTTGTCTGGAAATCGCTGGCATTTAGCAGAGGAAGTATCTCCTACTGCTTGTACTGTGTGTGTTCATGTGTTCGTGCGTGCATGTGAGCAGCCTGGTCTAATAGACTAGACGTAACATAGTAAACGTAAATCTGGGACACTAAAACTAGTATGGTGTGGCTACATATGACAGATGGTTACGTAAGAAAGTAGAGTGGTTGGTTCGGGTGACTCGGTAGGCATATACAACAAATGTCTAGCAACCCAAAAGTTGTTGGTTCAAATCTCATCACGGACAACTTTAGCATTTTGCCTAATTAGCAACTTTTCAACTACTTGCTACTTTTTAGCTACACTACATGACAAAATGTATGTGGCCACCTACACGTGGAACATCTCACTCCAGAATCATGGGCATTAATATGGAGTTGGTCCCCCCTTTGCTTCCATTATTCCTCCTCCAGCAAACTGTACAGTTGGTACTATGCACTGGGGCAGGTAGTGTTCTCCTGGCATCCGGCAAACCCAGGTCGCCCGTTTGGACTTCCAGAGTGTGAAGCGTGATTCATCACGCCAAAGAACACGTTTCCACTGCTCCAGAGTCCAATGGCCGTGAGCTTTACACCACTCCAGCCAACGCTTGACGTTGTGCATGGTGATCTCGGGCTTGTATGCGGCTCGGTAGTGAGTGTTGTAACTTCAGCACTCGGAGGTCCTGTTCTGTGAGCTTGTGTGGCCTATCACTTCGTAGATGAGCCGTTGTTGCTCCTAGACGTTTCCACTTCACAATGACAGCACTTACAGTTGACTGGGGCAGCTCTAGCAGGGCAGAAATTAAACAAACCGACTGGTTGGAAAGGTGACATCCTATGACGGTGCCACGTTGAAAGTCACTTCAGTAAGTCTATTCTACTGCCAATGTTTGTCTATGGAGATTGCATATCTGTACGATTCTATACCCCCGTCAGCAACGGGTGAGGCTGAAATAGCTGAATCCACTCATTTGAAGGGGTGTCCACATACATTTGTATATATAATTTAGTTTGCATCTACTTAGCATGTTAGCAAACCCTTCCCTTAATCCTAACCTTAACCCTTTAACCTAACTCCTAAATGTAACTCTAACCCTTAACCCTTAACCCAAACCCTATCCCATGCCCTAGTTAAGGTTAGCCATCTAGCTAGAATTTGTAAAATATTGTAAGCTTAGCAAATTTGTTAAATATAATACAAATTGCCATTTGTAACATGTAAGAAATGGATGAAGGACATTTACAAGTTAAAACCAACCACACGTAACCTAATATATCACACTAAAAAGTGTTCTCGGATTTACAGAATAATACGAAATGCTCTGAGACCAGGTTGATTTTGAGAGAGAAAGAGATAAATATTGAGAGAGGGCGGGAGAGAGACATAAAAACATCTCCCTCCATCCAGTTTCCATTTCATATGTTATGGGGGTGCCGTCCTACTATAGAACAGTGTCTGTCTTCCAATTCAAGGCACTAAATGAGGCCTGATGTTTCCAGTTTTCTCGAAACACTTTTCTGACCACAAGCATGACATCCATTTGGCTTCTCCTTTTACTGGAGAACCACGGGTTGATACTTTCTCACCCGCAGCCAAACCATCTTGCCCAAACTGAGACAGAGTGAGAGGCTACAGCAATCTACGCACGCCCCCATACCCCTGACCCCTTTTTTCAGCCAAGCAGGCCTTGGCAACTCTGTCGAGATCCCCTACTGACGTGTGCAGGGTGGCGTGAGGCGACCTCTGACCCCATTACTTTCACATCATTGCATTGAAAGCCTCAACAGAGCTTGTGGAAAGAAGTTCATCCACTGGTGTTTCATTTTTGGGGTTTTCCCCCTTGTGTTCATATCCTACAGACTTATACCACAACCCTGCAGATATTGTCACACCTGTTGTGTGTCTCGCTGTCTTTTTTCTATCAAAGCTTTGTGTCTCTAGCTGAGTAGGGTGTTGGCTGAGTAGTTGTCTGTGGTTGTTGCTGTACTTATAGCAGTGGTTATGGTTGTGGTCTGGAAGGATACTATACTGCATGTTCACATCTCACTTGAGACACACAAACATATAGCCTACACAAAAACATGACAACCAAAACACATATGCCAAAATACACATCTCTCACTCTCTTTCTCTCTCTCTTTTGTTCTCCCTTGTTCTCTCTCTCTCTTTATGACTCTCTCTCTCTCTCCCGTTGTCTCTCTTATTTTCTCTCCATGACTATCTCTCTCAATCTCTCTGTGAACCTCTCTCTCTCTTTTGTTCTCTCTCTCTCTCTCTCTCTCTCTCTCTCTCGGTCTGTCTTTCTCTTGTTCTCTGTCTCTAGTTCTCTGTCTCTTGTTCTCTCTCTCTCTCTCTCTCTCTCTCTCTGTCTGTCTTTCTCTTGTTCTCTGCCTCTTGTTCTCTCTCTCTCGTTCTCTCTCTTTCATTATTCCTCTTTCTCCTTCTCTCTCTCTATTTCTTTTCTCTCTCTGACACACGCACACACACGCACATGGCATAAATCTCTGCTCATGAGAGGTGTGGCGGCGTCTCATCCGCCAGGTAGCTTGCTGCTGCTGCTGCTGTTGCTGAGCGCTAATTAACCACATATTCCTCAGGTTATATTCCTCATATTCCTCTCAAGAGAGAGGGAGGGGAGGAAGAGACAAGGGGAGAGAGGGAAGGGGGAGAGAGGGAGGGAGGGGGAGATGGAAAGAAAAGAGAGAGAGAGTGGTGAGAGGGAAGGAGAGAAATAAAATAAACAGTCCCCCTCTCTTACCCACCACAGACAAGACCCTCCCTCCTCCTCCCCCCCTCTCACCCACCAGACTAGCCGCTCCCTCCTCCTCCCCTCCCCCTCTCTCACCCACCACAGACTAGCCGCTCCCTCCTCCTCCCCCTCTCTTACCCACCTGACTAGCCCCTCCCTCCACCCTCCCTCTCACCCACCACAGACTAGCCCCTCCTCCTCCCCTCTCTTACCCACCCCAGACTAGCCCCTCCCTCCTCCTCCTCCACCCTCTCTTACCCACCTGTCTAGGCCCTCCCTCCACCCCCCTCTCACCCACCACAGACTAGCCCCTCCCTCCTCCCCCTCACTCACCCACCACAGAACAGCCCCTCCCTCCTCCTTCCCCCTCTCTCACCCACCACGGACCAGCCCCTCCCTTCTCCCCCCTCACTCACCCACCACAGACTTGTCCCTCCCTCCCTCCTCCCCCTCACTCACCCACCACAGACCCTCCCTCCTCTCCCTCTCTCACCCACCACAGACTAGCCCCTCCCTACCTCCTCCCCCTCACTCACCCATCAAAGACCAGCCACTCCCTCCTCCCCCCTCTCTAACCCACCACAGACCAGCCCCTCCCTCCTCCCCCCTCTCTCACCCACCACAGACCAGCCCCTCCCTCCTCCCCCTCTCTCACCCACCACAGACCAGCCCCTCCCTCCTCCCCCTCTCTCACCCACCACAGACCAGCCCCTCCCTCCTCCTCCGTCTCTCACCCACCACAGACCAGCCCCTCCCTCCTCCCCCTCTCTCACCCACCACAGACCAGCCCCTCCCCCTCCTCCTCCGTCTCTCACCCACCACAGACCAGCCCCTCCCTCCTCCTCCGTCTCTCACCCACCACAGACCAGCCCCTCCCTCCTCCCCCCTCTCTCTCCCACCACAGACCAGCCCCTCCCTCCTCCTCCGTCTCTCACCCACCACAGACCAGCCCCTCCCTCCTCCCCCCTCTCTCACCCACCACAGACCAGCCCCTCCCTCCTCACCCCTCTCTCACTCACCACAGACCAGCCCCTCCCTCCTCCTCCGTCTCTCACCCACCACAGACTAGCCCCTCCCTCTTCCCCCTCTCTCACCCACCACAGACTAGCCCCTCCCTCTTCCCCCCTCTCTCACCCACCACAGACCAGCCCCTCCCTCCTCCCCCCTCTCTCACCCACCACAGACTAGCTCAGACACATCACTTAGTTCTGCTGAAACAAGTCACACCAGGGTTGAGCATTCTCATACTGTAGCTCCAAGTTTCTGAGACAATCAATGGAGAGATCTCCCATTGTCTGTGGAGAATCTCCTCCAAAGCTTCCATAGCCAGGCATGAGATCTCTCCATGGATTGTCTCAGAAACTCAGCTATGCGATGTATCCATTGATTGTCTCAAAAAATCAGAGCCATGAAATCTTTCCAACGATTGTCTCAGAAACTCAGCTACGAGAAGAGGCTATGGGAAGGTTATTTGAACCAGAAGCTCTATATAGAGATCAACGTTCTACTAACCTCCAAGCCTGGTTCCAAGGATGCACACACATGCAAGTGCAGACACACACATGCAGACACTGACACACTGTACACACACACATGCAGACACAAACACACACACAAACACACGAACACACCCTCAAGGGATAATCTGTATTTTGAGCTGAGAGAGAGAGAGAGAGAGGCAGAGACCCACTGAGACAGAGAACCTCATCAAGATATCAGCATTTTGCAGATCAAGACAACAAAATGGCTGACACAGTGTGAAAAGAGGGAGCAGGAGAATGAAGAGCAGCGGCGAGTGAGACAGAGAGAGGAGTAGAGTCTGTGTGTTAGGTTCTGAAAAGTCCTGTTGATCAGAGAGAGAGAGCAGGGAGAGGCGAAAGGCATGTGTGTGTGTGTGTGTGTGTGTGTGTGTGTGTGTGTGTGTGTGTGTGTGTGTGTGTGTGTGTGTGTGTGTGTGTGTGTGTGTGTGTGTGTGTGTGTGTGTGTGTGTGTGTGTGTGTGTGTGTGTGTGTGTGTGTGTGTATTACTGAATTGTGTGTGAGCTATAGAACAAAGAGACCCGCTCCATCACATCAATGACACTTAGTGTCTGGCACTGTATTACCTTTGCAAACCCCCTACCTATCATCCTACACACACACGCACGCACGCACACACACACACACACACACACACACACACACACACACACACACACACACACACACACACACACACACACACACAACCCGTATGGGCCATTATCCAGCGTAGGCCTCATCATAGGACAGTTTACGGTGCCAATCACAACCAGAGAAGAAGAATGGATGTGTAACATTGTTGCAGTACTGTCTGCCCTTTCATTGGCTAACTACCTCTCTCCTCCCACATACCCACCTCTTCCTCCCTCTCCCTCTCTCTCTATCAATTCAATTCAATGGTTTTTACTGGCATGGGAAACACATGTTTACGTTGCCAAAGCAAGTGAAATGGATAAACAAATGTGAAATAAACAATAAAAAGTGAACAGTAAACATTACACTCACACAAGTTCCAAAAGAATAAAGATATTTCAAATGTCATATTATGTCTATATAAAGTGTTGTAATGATGTGCATATAGTTAATGTACAAAAGGGAAAATAAATAAACATAAATATGGGTTGTATTTACAATGGTGTTTGTTCTTCACTGGTTGACCTTTTCTAGTGGCAACAGGTCACAGATCTTGCTGCTGTGATGGCACACTGTGGTTTCTCTCTCTGTCTCTGACACCAACCTCTTCTTAATGCTTGTTCTCACTCGTCACCCAACCCCCCTCCTTTCTCTCAAGCTTTGTTTTTCACATTCATCCCTGCTGTCTATTCCCCAGCCTATGAAGGGTGGGGGAGTAGCAGGGATTGCTGGTTCAATTATGACCAACAAGTTTTAAGTGCTGCAGACTGAAAGCGTGGAGCAGAGGTTTCGAGGAACTAGCTGTTTAGGGTGACGATTGTTTTCTAAACGAGATCTGTCATTGATGAATATGAATTGGAACCTCTGCAGCTGAGAGGAGGAACAATGTAACCTGTTCTGATCTGAACTAGTGTGTGAGTATTAGTGTGTTGGTTAGTGAGTGCCTGAAGCTGTTTTGGTAGCAGCGCACAATACCTTTTTGGCTGTGCCCGGAGACTCTGACTCACTCTGACTCACTCACTCTCTCTCTCATCTCCCTCCCTCCCTCCCCCCCTCTCCCCCTCTCTCCCTCCCCCTCCCTCACTCCCCCCCCCCTCCCTCCCCCCCCCCCTCCCTCCCCCCCCTCCCTCCCCCCCCTCCATCCCTCCCTCCCTCCCTCCCTCCCTCCCCCCCTCCCTCCCTCCCCCTCCCTCCCTCCCCTCCCTCCCTCCCTCCCGTTCCCCTCCCTCCCTCCCTCCCTCCCTCCCTCCCTCCCCTCCCTCCCTCACTCCCCCCCTCCCTCCCCCCCCCTCCCCCCCTCCCTCCCTCCCCCCCCTCCCCCCTCCCTCCCTCCCTCCCTCCCTCCCTCCCCTCCCTCCCTCCCTCCCTCCCTCCCTCCCTCCCTCCCGTTCCAAGGAAACATCTAAAAGGAACTGATACCTAGTGGTATGGGACAATGGCCTTGTGTCTATTTTTGACGTGAAACACCGCTCTACAGACAAAGAAGGCCAGCAACCCATTCAGATGCAGACAGACAGTCATTCTGCACTGCATACTAGGAGAATTCCTGGCTACAATGTTGTGTATATTGTCATTCATTGCAGAGCAAGGAGACATGAACTATACAAATATTTGGATGAAACACAAACTACTGCATATTGTAGTAATGTCTTGTAGTTATTTAAGTGTGATTTCATGAAATTTGACTTAGTTGTTTTACCGCAAAAAATGCGTAACTCATGACAACTGTATGCAATTACCAATACAAATATTTAGGCAGTTTTGTTAATCAGATGGAAGTTAAAAACATGAATAAACATTCCTCTGAGCTTCTAACTACCCAGATACCACCACTTATACGATGGAGAGCTGGTATCAAGCTGTCAACATGTGCTCATGACGTTCCTCAGCACCTTGAGAGCTTTCAGGCATAAGACGTGACGACGCCCCCATTGCAAAAAGTGGAGGGCATCAATTCCATGTCCCCTGGATGCAATAAAACGTCATCTCTCTTTTCCAGAGGGTCATGTGACAAGTAGCCTTTCAGCAACACCAACAGCCAGCCAGACAGGGAGCTAGTCACACAGCCAGACAGGCAGCCAGACAGGCAGCCAGACAGGCAGCCAGACAGGCAGCCAGACAGGCAGCCAGACAGGCAGGATGTGGGGGAGAAAGAGAGAAGAGAAGTGCGCTCCATCTCAAGGAAACATAAGCACCGTCATTACTTTTTCATGAGCCAGGCGGCAATTAGAATGAAGAGATTGAGAGATGGAGGGGAGAGAGAAATGAACACACACACACACACAGAGACAAACACAAACGAAAGCACATACACACACACAAACAAACGCACACAAGCAGGCACCCACCCACACGCACAGAGACAAACACAAATGAACGAACACACACACACACACAAATACAAACAGGCGCCCACACACACACTTTAGGAAGTGTAGCTACCAGTTGCTGGCAGAATCGTGTGTGTGTGTGTCTGCCAAATTCATTTTGACAGATGTTTAGGGCTTTGCAAGCATTGAGGTCTAAATACCGATGTGTGGGTTCATTACAAACCTGTCAAATAATATTCCCCTGTAAGTCCTATTGTGGGGCTCTTAATGTGGTAATTTCAAAATCAAATTCCATTTTCATAACTTATTATGATTATGGAATGCAAATATGAAATAATGGTCATTTTAATGTTAAGGTTCATTCCCGATTCGAGTTAGCAGCACTACACTGTCCGGAAAAAAGCCTTAGTTCGAGTGAGGATAAATACACCCCTAAAACGCCCACACACCACAATAGAGAGAGAGCTAGCGAGAGAGAGAGAGCGAGAGCGAGAGAGAGCGAGGGAGAGCGAGAGAGAGCCTGCGAGAGAGAGAGAGAGAAAGAGAGAAGCAATTCAGATTAAATTGGCTGCCGTAAATGACACTCGATTACCATCTTAAATATACTGTCAAAAAGCAATTTGCGTCGCACATGCCAGAGGCCTGAAATTTGCACCTTATTAAGAGGCCTGGGCTATCATTTAGGATCTTGTTTCCCCTTCCTACCTACCATTTACCCACAAACCTCCTCTCTAACTTTGCACCTGGTTTACGGCGGCCATCTTAGCCTGGTGTGATTGTGGGGGGTAAAGGGAGGGAAAGGGAGGGGGGGGGGAGAAAGGCCTGTATTCTGAGTAATAATGAATGCAGGAAGGACTTAATCAGTGTAGTTTAGGATGGATTCATCCATTTATCGTCCTTCTGTCCAATCTTCCACAATGCAATCTCACAGAAGGCTATGTCAAAATGAGGAGGTGACAGCACCCTAACAGCTTACAGGTTATACTTGAAATTGATGAGGGAGCTTTACAATTATCAATGTCTTAGACCAACGAAAACCTCCCCAAAAATGCAATAAGTTCAAATGGGGAAAAATGAAGATGATTGGTAAACCAATTCAGTCTTTCGTTTGTTTGGTTCTTTTTCCTCGGGTGCAACTTTAAAGCAACTTTAGCAATAGCAACAAACCTCCTTCCACCTAAACCTCCAACAAACCTCCTTCCACCTAAAATATGACCAGGCTCTTGAGCCTTTATTGGCTTATAAACTTTGTTACTTGGGACTAAGAAGGTGTTATTCACATCAGCTCTTACCACAGCACCACACCGCTACCCCACGTTAACCATACAAATCGGCATTTCTGTCACCGTTCCTTAGTTTGTGAAAACATCCTGAGGTGCCAAACACACCGGATAAATGGTGCGTGTGAATCCCAAATGCTACCCTATTCCCGATTTAGTGAACTACTTTAGACCAGAACCCTATTCCCTATTTAGTGCACTACTTTTGACCAAAAGAATAGGGTGCCATTTGGGACTCATCTTACTGTATCATAAATAGCACATAGGAGACCACGAGAATCTATCTGAGGCACAGAAGTAATAAACCCACGTAATATTGTTCTTGCCATTACGAGTTTGCAATTTCCAACAATGTTCGGGATCGAAAATATGATTAATGATTACTGAGAAAAAAAGGCAGTAGGGCATAGATATCGTAGGTGAGCAATGCGTTTAATTTTGCAGACCTTGTAACGCTCGCAACACTCATTACCGTCGTCATTACCATCGTCTCGTTCCACCCGGCGCACTTCCTATGGTGAATTATTGATCTCCACAATATGGTCACGAGCACTGTCATACAAAACACCTCTAACCCTCCTCTACCCCCTCCATTTCTCTCTCCCCCTCCATCTCTCTCGCCTATCCCCCCTCCATCTCTCTCGCCTATCCTCCCTCCATCTCTCTCATATCCTCCCTCCATCTCCCTCTCATATCCTCCACCCTCCATGTCTCTCTCCTCCCTCCATCTCTCTCTCATATCCTCCCTCCATCTCTCTCTCATATCCTAAAGTAGGGTAAGGTAGGGTAGGGTAAGGTAGGGTAAGGTAGGGTAGGGTAAGGTAGAGTAAGGTAAGGTAGGGTAGGGTAGGGTAAGGTAGGGTAGGGTAAGGTAAGGTAGGGTAAGTTAGGGTACGGAAAAGTAGGGCAAGGTATGGTAAGGTAGGGTAAGGTGGGGTAAGGTAAAGTAGGGTCAGGTAGGGTAAGTTAGGGTAAGGTAAAGTAGGGTCAGGTAGGGTAAGGTAGGGTAAGGTGGGGTAAGGTAAAGTAGGGTCAGGTAGGGTAAGTTAGGGTAAGGTAAAGTAGGGTAAGGTAGGGTAGGGTAAAGTAGGGTATGTAGGTTAGGGTAGGGTAAGGTAAGGTAGGGTAAGGTAAAGTAGGGTAAGGTAGGGTAGGGTAAGGTAAGGTAGGGTAAGGTAAAGTAGGGTAAGGTAGGGTAGGGTAAGGTAAAGTAGGGTAAGGTAGGGTAGGGTAAGGTAAAGTAGGGTAGGTAGGGTAAGGAAGGGTAAGGTAAGGTTGGGTAAGGTTAAGTAGGGTAAGGTAGGGTAAGGTGAAGTAGGGTGGAGGTAAAGTAGGGTAAGGTAGGGTAAGGTGAAGTAGGGTGGAGGTAAAGTAGGGTAAGGTAGGGTAGGTAGGGCTAGTAAGGTAAGGTAAGGTAGGGTAGGTAAGTAAGGCAGGGTAGGTAAGTAAGGCAGGGCAGGGTAAGTAAGGTAGGGAAAGGTAAGTAAGGTATGGTAGGGTAGGTAAGGTAGGGTAAGGTAAGGTGGGGTAGGGTAAGGTAGGGTAGGGTAGGGTAAGGTAAGTAAGGTAGGGTAAGGTAAGTAAGGTAGGGTAAAGTAAGGTCGTGTAGGGTAAGGTAAGTAAGGTAAGTACGGCAGGGTAAGGTAGGGTAAGTAATGTAGGGTAGAGTAAGGTAAGTAAGGTAGGGTAGGGTAAGGTAGGGTAAAGTAGGGTTAGGTAAGGTAGGGTAGGTAAGGTAGGGTAAGTAAGTAAGGTAAGTAAGGTAGAGTAGGTAAGGTAGGGTAGGGAAGGGTAGAGATAAAGTAGGGTAGAGTAGGGTAGGGTAAAGTAGGGTAGGGTAGGGTAAGGTAAGTAAGGCAGGGTAAGGTAGGGTAAAGTAGGGTTAGGTAAGGTAGGTTAAGTAAGGTAGGGTAAGTAAGTAAGGTAAGTAAGGTAGGGTAGGTAAGGTAGGGTAGGGAAGGGTAGAGATAAAGTAGGGTAAAGTAGGGTAGGGTAAAGTAGGGTAAGGTAGGGTAAAGTAAGGTAGGGTAAGTAAGGTAGGGTAAGTAAGGTAGAGAAAAAGTAAGGTAAGTAAGGTAGGGTTAGGTAAGGTAGGGTAAGATAAAGTAGGGTAGGGTAGGGGGAGGGTTGGGGTGAGGTAGGGTGAGAATAGGGTAAGGTAGGGTAGGGTAACGTAGGGTAGGGTAGGATAGGGTGAGGTATGGTAAGGAAGGGTAAGGTAAAGTAGGGTAAGGTAGGGTAAGGCAGGGAAAGGTAAAGTAAAGTATGGTTGGGTAGGGTAAAGTAGGGTAAGGTAAGGTAGTGTAGGGTAAGGTTGAGTAAAGGAGGGTATGTAGGGTAAGGTAGGGTAGGGTAAGGTAAGGTAAAGTAGGGTAAGGTAGGGTAAGGTAAAGTAGGGTGGGGTAAGTAAGGTAGGGTAAGGTAAGTAAGGTAGGCTAAGGTAAGGTAAGGTAAGTAAGGTAGGTTAAGGTAAGGTATGGTGGGGTAAGATAAGTAAGGCGGAGTAGGGTAGGGTCGGTAAGGTAAGGTAGGTAGGGTAAGGTAGGGTAGGGTAAGGTAGGGTAAGAAAGGTAGGGTAAGGTAAGGTAGTGTAGGGTAGGGTAAGGTAGGGTAGGGTAAGGTAAGGTAGGGTAAGTAAGGTAGGGTAAGGTAAGGTAGGTAGGGTAGGTAGGGTGAGGTGGTAAGCTAAGGTAAGGTAAAAGAGGGTAGGGTATGTAAGGTAAGGTAAGGTAAAGTAGGGTAGGGTATTGTAAGGTAGGGTAAGGTATGTAAGGTAAGGTAAGGTAAGGTAGGGTAGGTAAGGTAGGGTAGGGTAGGGTATGTAAGGTAAGGTAAGGTAGGGTAGGTACTACTCTATTCATCCTTTATCCGTACACTACTCCCACAATCTTTATCCTTACACCACCCCCTCATCTTTTACACGACTTCCTCATCCTTTATCCGTACACTTCTTCCTCATCCTTTATCCGTACACTTTTTCCTCATCCTTTAACCGTACACTACTCCCTCATCCTTTATCTGTATACTACTCCCTCATCCTTTATCCGTACACTTTTTCCTCATCCTTTATCCGTACCCTACTCCCTCATCCTTTATCTGTACACTACTCCCTCATCCTTTACCTGTACACTACTTCCTCATCCTTTATCCGTACACTTCTTCCTCATCCTTTATCCGTACCCTACTCCCTCATCCTTTATCTGTACACTACTTCCTCATCCTTTTTCCGTACACTTCTTCCTCATCCCTTATCCGTACACTTTTTCCTCATCCTTTAACCGTACCCTACTCCCTCATCCTTTATCTGTATACTACTCCCTCATCCTTTATCCGTACACTTTTTCCTCATCCTTTATCCGTACCCTACTCCCTCATCCTTTATCTGTACACTACTCCCTCATCCTTTACCTGTACACTACTTCCTCATCCTTTATCCGTACACTTCTTCCTCATCCTTTATCCGTACACTTTTTCCTCATCCTTTATCCGTACACTACTTCCTCATCATTTACCCGTACACTACTCCCTCATCCTTTATCTGTATACTACTCCCTCATCCTTCATCCGTACACTTTTTCCTCATCCTTTATCCGTACCCTACTCCCTCATCCTTTATCTGTACACTACTCCCTCATCCTTTATCCATACACTACTCCCTCATCATTTATCCGTACACTACTTCCTCATCATTTATACGTACACTACTTCCTCATCCTTTATCCGTACACTACTTCCTCATCATTTATCCGTACACTACTTCCTCATCATTTATCCGTACACTACTCCCTCATCATTTATCCGTACACTACTTCCTCATCATTTATCCGTACACTACTCCCTCATCCTTTATCCGTACACTACTTCCTCATCATTTATCTGTACACTACTTCCTCAACATTTATCCGTACACTACTTCCTCATCATTTATCCGTACACTACTTCCTCAACATTTATCCGTACACTACTTCCTCATCATTTATCCGTACACTACTTCCTCATCATTTATCCGTACACTACTTCCTCATCCTTTATCCGTACACTACTTCCTCAACATTTATCCGTACACTACTTCCTCATCATTTATCCGTACACTACTTCCTCAACATTTATCCGTACACTACTTCCTCATCATTTATCCGTACACTACTTCCTCAACATTTATCCGTACACTACTTCCTCAACATTTATCCGTACACTACTTCCTCATCATTTATCCGTACACTACTTCCTCATCATTTATCCGTACACTACTTCCTCATCATTTATCCGTACACTACTTCCTCATCATTTATCCGTACACTACTTCCTCATCCTTTATCCGTACACTACTTCCTCATCCTTTATCCGTACACTACTTCCTCATCATTTATCCATACACTACTTCCTCATCATTTATCCGTACACTACTTCCTCATCCTTTATCCGTACACTACTTCCTCATCCTTTATCCGTACACTACTTCCTCATCATTTATCCGTACACTACTCCCTCATCCTTTATCCGTACACTACTTCCTCATCATTTATCCGTACACTACTTCCTCATCATTTATCTGTACACTACTTCCTCATCCTTTATCCGTACACTACTTCCTCAACATTTATCCTACACTACTTCCTCATCATTTATCCGTACACTACTTCCTCAACATTTATCCGTACACTACTTCCTCATCATTTATCCGTACACTACTTCCTCAACATTTATCCTACACTACTTCCTCAACATTTATCCGTACACTACTTCCTCATCATTTATCCGTACACTACTTCCTCATCATTTATCCTACACTACTTCCTCATCATTTATCCGTACACTACTTCCTCATCATTTATCCGTACACTACTTCCTCATCCTTTATCCGTACACTACTTCCTCATCCTTTATCCGTACACTACTTCCTCATCATTTATCCGTACACTACTTCCTCATCATTTATCCGTACACTACTTCCTCATCCTTTATCCGTACACTACTTCCTCATCATTTATCCGTACACTACTTCCTCATCCTTTATCCGTACACTACTTCCTCATCCTTTATCCGTACACTACTTCCTCATCATTTATCCGTACACTACTTCCTCATCATTTATCCGTACACTACTTCCTCATCATTTATCCGTACACTACTTCCTCATCATTTATCCGTACACTACTTCCTCATCATTTATCTGTACACTACTCCCTCATCCTTTATCCATACACTACTTCCTCATCATTTATCCGTACACTACTTCCTCATCATTTATCCGTACACTACTTCCTCATCCTTTATCCGTACACTACTTCCTCATCCTTTATCCGTACACTACTCCTTTAATAAGCCCTTAGTTGTAGTGTTGACTGTACCTGCTCCTATAATGTTATTATCAGCCCGCCGCTATTCGTCCATCCTTTTGCTAGTATTAGTTTATATAGCCTTTGCTCTTCACCGGTAATTTCCAATGATGACTGTACAGAGAGCATATGTGATTCATCCACTAAATTGAATATGTTGAATTTGCCCTAATACATTGGAAATGCCTCCAAGCTGAAGCTTGGGCTTCCTGAGTGAATAGTACCGCCGTATGTATTGTAGGGAGAGAGTGGAGAGGGGGCCAAGGCTGTATAGTGTCAGATACTGAGGGTGACGGCATAACAACCATAATGATTTCAGAGTATGTATGTACTATATGTAAAATGTGGCATATTCATTATTATTAAGCGGGTTGTTTGGGTCCTTATATCAGACAATATACCAGGGGTATGAGGCAAAACTACGTGTTGACGTTGATAATTAGAACAGTCACATGGCCAATATAGCACAAACCTTCAATACAGTGGAGAAAGCCTGAAGCCTTCCCTTGAGTTGTTGACTGATCGCCAGTGGTACCGAAGACCAAAATACCTTTCAGTTATGGGTGTGTCTGCATGCAAGCGTGCACGGGCTCAGGCGCATGCATGTGTTTGTGCGTGTGTGTGTGTGTGTGTGTGTGTGTGTGTGTGTGTGTGTGTGTGTGTGTGTGTGTGTGTGTGTGTGTGTGCGTGCGTGTGTGTGCGTGTGTGCGTGTGTGCGTGTGTGTGTGTGTGTGTGTGCTCGGTGGAACCGAGGAACCGAGGAGTTGGAGAGGAAATCAAATAAATGACTAACAGGTGACCCGCAGGGAGGAATAGAACCTTCTGGATCCTTCGGCATGGTACTTACTTAACCCACGTTGCTCTAACTCAAATTCAACTGGGCAAGAAGAGATAACATCTTATATTTGACAGGCAACTTCGCCACTTGAAACCATTTTGAAACCTTGGAGCAGAGTTTAGAAGTGGATAGCGTAGGCAGTGTACGGACTTGTGAAGAAGATGAGTTGGTAACCCTTTATATTAAGGTCCTGTAATAAACCATTTACAAACAGTTTGTAAAGACTGGACTTACTATATATCAATCATTATTCCTACATTTGTAAATGTCAATCAACAATCTCTAAATAGTGTTTGTAAATTAATACATTTAAATTTGAATTAAACTGTCTTTTCGTCAGCATGCTAGGCTAGCTGATAATCTTTACGGCATAAAGTGCATAGACATTTTGATTTTGTTTTTACATACTGCAATGTGTAGGCTACATTGAAGAGCCATATGCATGCACTCAATAACAAGATCCAGCTAGCAAATCATCTCTAGCATATGGCCCTGTATTCCAAACCCATTCCCCTTCCTGCTCACACACACACACACACACACACACACACACACACACACACACACACACACACACACACACACACACACACACACACACACACACACACACACACACACACACACACACACACACACACACACACACACACACACACACACACACACACACACACACACACACACACACACACACACACACACACACACACACATTAACTACAGCTCAGCATTCAACACCATAGTACCCTCCACACTCATCATTAAGCTTATGACCTTGGCTCTCAACCCCACCCTGTGCAACTGGATCCTGGACTTTCTGACGGGCCGCCCCCTGGTGGTGAGGGTAGGAAATAACATCTCCACCCCACTGATCCTCAACACAGGGGCCCCACAAGGGTGCGTTCTCAGCCCTCTCCTGTACTCCCTGTTAACACAGGACTGCGTGGCCATGCACGCCTCCAACTCAATCATCAAGTTTGCAGACGACACCACAGTGGTATTGATTACCAACAACATCGAGACGGCCTAGAGCATGGGTGTCAAACTCTGGCCCGTGGGCCAAATTTGGCCCGCGGGGTAATTATATTTGGCCCGCGAGACAATACCAAATTACTACTAGAGCTGGCCCGCCGGTATTATACAGCGCATTCACCACTAATACTACGAATCCCATAATGCTCTGCTGTTTTCGCGCGCCAATCAGGACAGTACCCAGAAACGCTCTCTCCTCTGTGACAGTAGTCATAGCAACATAGACGCTACAACTGTCAGCGAGCTAACCCTTTCCAAACATGGCGAAAAGAAAGGCAGAAAACAGGAGCTTTCTGGACAAGTGGGAGGCAGAATATCTGTTTACATATGTAAAAGACAAACCTGTTTGTCTTGTTTGTGGAGTCAACGTGGCTGTAAGTAAGGAGTACAACATTAGACGACACTATGAAACGAAACACCATGACAAATACAAGGACCTGGACATGACTCAAAGGAGCCAGAAAGTAGAGGAGATGAAAAGAAGCTTGGTTTCACAACAGAATATGTTTAAAAAAGCCACATCACAAAGCGAGGCTTCTGTAAAGGCTAGTTATATAGTGGCAGCAGAGATCGCAAAATCAGCCCGGCCCTTTAATGAGGGAGAGTTCATGAAAAAGTGCATGATGAAGGTTTGTGACCTCGTATGCCCAGAGAAAAAACAAGCATTTTCAAACGTGAGCCTGAGCAGGAACACAGTAGCTGATCGCACATGTGATCTTGCCACCAATCTGTATGACCAGCTGATGGAAAAGGGAAAAGATTTTGTTGCGTTCTCCCTCGCTGTGGATGAGAGCTGCGACGCATCTGATACTGCTCAGCTGTCAGTCTTCATCCGTGGAGTGGACTCAAATCTGTGTGTTACGGAGGAGCTATAAGGATTCAAATCAATGCATGGCACAACCACAGGAAAGGAAATCTTTGAGGAGGTTTCCAAATGTGTAACTGAAATAAAGCTGCCGTGGGATAAACTCGTTGGATTAACGACAGATGGTGCGCCAGCGATGTGCGGTAAAAAGAGTGGACTGGTGGGCATGGTTCGGGAGAAGATGCGGGAAGAGAACTGTGCAGGTGAGCTAACTGTTTACCACTGCATCATACATCAGGAAGCACTGTGTGCCAAAGCCCTAAAGATGGAACATGTTATGACCACAGTAACACAGGTAGTTAACTTTATAAGAGCCAAAGGTCTAAATCACCGCCAGTTTAAATCTTTTCTGGAGGAGTGTGGTTCGGAATACGCAGACGTGCCGTATCACACAGAGGTGAGATGGCTAAGCAGAGGAAAAGTACTGAACAGATGTTTCGAGCTGCGTGAGGAAATATGTCAATTCCTGGAAACCAAAGGGAAGGATACAGCAGAGCTCTGGGAGCAAAAGTTCCTGTGTGAGCTGGCCTTTCTCTGTGACATCTCGAGCCATCTCGATGCGCTGAACCTGCAGCTTCAGGGGCGGGGGCGCATCATCACAGACATGTACGCTGCAGTGAGGGCCTTCAAAACTAAACTGTGCCTGTGGGAGAATCAGATGCTGCAAGGAAACCCTTGCCATTTTCCCTGCTGCCAATCCATAAAAGCGCAGATCTCTACCGCCGTGTTCCCATGCGCACAGTTTGCTGAAAAACTCAGTGTTCTCGCCGCTGAGTTTAGCCGGACGATTTGCCGACTTCGATGCCCAGAAATGCAAGTTTGAACTGCTTAGTAATCCCTTCGCAGTTGATGTGGAAAATGCACCAACCAACATCCAAATGGAGCTGATTGAACTCCAGTGCAACGACACGCTGAAGTCAAAGTATGATGCTGTGGGCGCCGCACAGTTTCCACGGTTCATCCCTGACACAATGCCTCAGCTCCGCACCCAAGCTGCTCAGATGCTCTCCATGTTCGGCAGCACTTATCTATGCGAGCAACTTTTCTCCTCGATGAAGATGACCAAAACAACTCACAGGAGACGTCTGACTGATGAACATCTTCGCTCGATACTGAGGATTTCTTCAGCTCAGAGCTTGAGCCCAGACATTGATGAACTAGCATCCAGAAGAGATGCCAGGTATCTGGCTTGGGCACATCAGATTAGACCAGTGTGCAATTATTAACGTTTTCTTTATGCACTTTTTCTTGCTACAAGGCATGGGCTTGAATGGTTGATTGATTTATTATCATTTTATTTGTAAAATTATTAGCCAGTGGAAAAAGTTTATTTTGGTATTTAAATCAGAAGGCTGCAAATAGAAAAGAGGCATACCATTTTTATTTAAATTTTATTTATTTAATAAATGAATGCCATTGATGTGTTTTTTCATTTGAAATTCGATTTTGCATGTCTCCATTATTAAATTATATATTGTATGGTAATAAGCGATGCTTGTTCCATATTCAATGTTAAAGCAAAACTTGTTTGGGTCCATATTAAAAGGTTAATTTGTTCAATGTTGGCCCGTGACTTTGTTTAGGTTTTACATTTTGGCCCACTGGGTATTTGAGTTTGACACCCCTGGCCTAGAGGGTGGAGGTGAGGGCCATCGGAGTGTGGTGTCAGGAAAATAACCTCACACTCAACGTCAACAAAACAAAGGAGATTATCGTGGACTTCAGGAAACAGCAGACGAAGTACCCCCCATCCACATTGACGGGACACTAGTGGAGAAGGTGGAAAGTTACTCGGCGTACACAACCACGGACAAACTGAAATGGTCCACCCCCACAGACAGCGTGGTGAAGAAGGCGCAACAGTTTGGCTTGTCACCTAAAACACTCACAAACTTCTACAGAAGCACAATCGATAGCATCCTGTCAGACTGTATCACCGCCTGGTACGGCAACTGCACCGCCCTCACCCGTAAGGCACTCCAGAGGGTAGTGAGGTCTGCACAACGCATCACCGGGGAAACTACCTGCCCTCCAGGACACCTACACCACCTGATGTCACAGGAAGGCCAAAAAGATCATCAAGGACAACAACCACCCGAGCCACTGCCTGTTCCCCTGCTACCATCCAGAAGGCGAGGTCAGTACAGGTGCATCAAAGCTGCGACCGAGAGACTGAAAAACAGCTTCTATCTCAAGGCCATCAGTAACATAGAGAGGCTGCTGCCAACATACAGACTTAAATCTCTGGCCACTTTAATAAATGGACTTAATAAAGGTATCACTCACTTTAAATAACGACATTTTAATAATGTTTACATATCCTACATTACTCATCTCATATGCATATACTGTACTCTACACCATCTACTGCATCTTGCATATGCCGTTCGGCCATCACTCATCCATATATTTATATGTACATATTCTTATTCATTTCTTTACACTTGTGTGTATAAGGTAGTTGTTGTGAAATTGTTAGATTACTTATTAGATATTACTGCATGGTCGGAACTAGAAGCACAAGCATTTCGCTCCACTCGCATTAACATCTGCTAACCATGTGTATGTGACCAATAACATTTGATTTGATTTGAGTGCCAGTCTCACTAGGTTCCAGAACATTGTCTGATTAGGTTTAGGAGAGGCAGTTCGACTCTCCGAGCCCACATGGTGCCCTCGTTGTGCACTAAACCCTAATTGCTCCAGGGTCACTGTTGATAATTACCCTGACCGTGACCCCACGGGGTAGGGATATGGAAAAAAACACATGTCCAATTCACAGATGTGTATTAATACACACTTACACATGAAAAAGGACAAATATAAGCACCTACCAAATGATGTTTAATTATTTTATAATTCATCTATGGCTTCCATGTCACCTATGTCAAGAGTCTGCGTGGTTGGGCGTGATCAAGGTAGACAGATGAAGTCAAATATTAGTAGTTGGTTAGACCAAGTGGCACATAGGGCCAGGTTAAATAGGTGTACTGTTATGGTAATGATTTGATAATACTGGATGCGGAGACTCAGAACCTGTAACACCTTAGAGATCATCTTATCACTCTTATTCTGTATGTTATTGGAACACATGTAGCCTGTATGGTGAAGGACTGTACTCTGAATGCAGAATGACGCAGGGGACATTTTGTATCATGTTTAATAAAGTCCTCATCATCATGTCTCCGGAGGACTCAATACCCCTCAATGCTGTGCCTCCTGTTCCTCAGAACAACACTATGAATGTTTTACATCATTTTATGCCTAGTCAAACAAACGAGGGAAAATGTCATGTTTGAATCTTTCTAATTCTTCCATAAATCCTGCCTGCCAAAGGGGCTTTAGGGATAGATCTACAGTAATGATATTAGGCCTAGGGCCATCCTGACTGCACAAAGAAAAAGGCCCTTCTTTCTCTAACCATCTGTCTTACAAAAGGAGCATTTTCGGTCTCCATCAGCGGCTAAAGGGTTGGACGTAATGTGCACTCACAACTTCAATCTCCCAGGCCATCGATTTCCTGGCCCTATTCTTCAACACGTGGGGCCACATTTCAACACTTTCAAAACGGGTGAATCAAAGGGGCCACCCAGCCAGAGCCGGCTCTACTTTCTAATGGCCGCTGCCACTGCACGGACCCTCATCCAAGCTCCAATTACTCAAGCCCTTTCATTTGGAACACAACACCATCCTATATCCTTCATCCTGTCTGCTCTTTTCATTCCTTCTTTTCTTTTTTTGCTCTCTGTGTTGTTCACTCTGTCTTGTCTTTGCTTTGGCATCCTGCTGCGTTTGTCTTCTTAAGAGCGTGCTTACCACCTCTAAGCCATTTCCACAATAGGGAGGGAGGGAGGGAGGGAGGGAGAGAGAGAGAGAGAGAGAGAGAGAGAGAGAGGGCCGATTGGAGCGCGGTTGTGCAATAAACACACATTCTCTTTCATCCTAAACTGTTACCAGGAGGGGGGGGGGCGAGGGAGGAGACAAAAGAACCTAGTCAGAGTCCACAATGATAGAAGCTTCATGATCCAAGGCGGAATTGGCACATGCTCGGCATACAGTAACATCGTGTAGACACCTCCCCACGCAAGACCCTAGCTTTTATAAGAAGCTGAGCCGAGGTCAGGGAACATGTCTCTGCGAGGGACTCAATGAATAATAACAACAACAACAATAAGGAAAACAACCACAGGAGCCGAAACGATGGCAGCAGACATGGAACAATCTGAGAGAGTGAGAAATAGGCACAGTTTACTGACTCAGAAAGACACAAAGCCAGCTCAGCCCCTCTCCCTACAAAGCCCTGTCTCTATCTCAGCCCCCCCCTACCCCCCAAAACAACTACATAATCTGTCCATGGAGTGTCCAGATCAACCAGCCTCTGAGACAACAGCTTCTATCCACACACTGGATAGACTGCAACTACAAGTGTTATGGGGAAACTCTGAGCCAGAATGGCGCATTAGACCAAACATCGGACATCAATGGGGGGGGGGGGGGGTTACAGTATATGGAACAGGGATTGGCATGGGAACATCGGAGGGGGGGAATGAGAGAAGACAATCCACGATTCCCGGACCGGGAATAACAGCGAAATCCACATTCATTGCAAGAACAGGAAAATGAACTTTAACAACAGAAGAAGAAGAAACACTGAATGAAATGTTCAGATTGTCCTGAAGTAGATACATAACGGACTCATTACAGGTTCTGTGTTGAAAGCTGTGGCTAATTCAGCGTCTTCAAGGAGCCAGCAGAATTCAATACGGATCGCAGTCCCACATGCACACTAATACCCCATTAAGATTCACACATACGTACGAATACGCACACACACGTACACGCATACACACGCTAGCCAAAGTAATGGCCGCCAGACTGGTTGCTGTGAGCCGATCAGATCAGGTAAATACACACAGCCAGACAGACGTGTTTTAGTTGATCTCCTCCTGCACAAACTATCTGCTGCTACTAATACATGAACGACGCCACACTCCTTGGTGTGCTGCTGGAAGATGCAGGCAGATGAAATAGGCCTTCCTTAAGATGGCATGTGGATAAACGGCAAACGAGATTCTACTGTACATCTGGGCCAGCGGTTTGTGTGTTATACACTAGTACAGAACAGTCCTGTGTAAATATTAGTGTGCCCCTCTTTCTGTGTGTAACTAGCCTACATGTCTCACAGTGTTTGCACTTCACTCTCATCCTGTGTGTGTGTGTGTGTGTGTGTGTGTGTGTGTGTGTGTGTGTGTGTGTGTGTGTGTGTGTGTGTGTGTGTGTGTGTGTGTGTGTGTGTGTGTGTGTGTGTGTGTGTGTGTGTGTGTGTGTGTGTGTTTAAGGGTCAGAGAGGATGAGTGGCAAAGCCTTGTGGGAGCACTGTCTGGCCACATCCCATGGGGAGGGAAGGAGAGAGAGACAGACAGAGAAAGACAGAAGCGCAATGCAGACGAATGACAGCCACTGCTAACACTCACAACTAACACTCAATTTCAGTCTCTCGATGTGCAAAACTGATAGAGACATACCCCAAGCGACTTACAACTGTAATCGCAGCAAAAGGTGGCGCTACAAAGTATTAACTTAAGGGGGCTGAATAATTTTGCACGCCCAATTTTTCAGTTTTTGATTTGTTAAAAAAGTTTGAAATATCCAATAAATGTCGTTCCACTTCATGATTGTGTCCCACTTGTTGTTGATTCTTCACAAAAAAATACAGTTTTATATCTTTATGTTTGAAGCCTGAAATGTGGCAAAAGGTCGCAAAGTTCAAGGGGGCCGAATACTTTCGCAAGGCACTGTATAAACCTGCAGCCACACAGAGAGAAGAGATATAAACCTGCAGCCACACCGAGAGAAGAGATATAAACCTGCAGCCACACCGAGAGAAGAGATATAAACCTGCAGCCACACAGAGAGAAGAGATATAAACCTGCAGCCACACAGAGAGAAGAGATATAAACCTGCAGCCACACAGAGAGAAGAGATATACACCTGCAGCCACACAGAGAGAGAAGATATAAACCTGCAGCCACACCGAGAGAAGATATAAACCTGCAGCCACACCGAGAGAAGATATAAACCTGCAGCCACACAGAGAGAAGAGATATAAACCTGCAGCCACACAGAGAGAAGATATAAACCTGCAGCCACACCGAGAGAAGATATAAACCTGCAGCCACACAGAGAGAAGAGATATAAACCTGCAGCCACACCGAGAGAAGATATAAACCTGCAGCCACACCGAGAGGAGATATAAACCTGCAGCCACACAGAGAAGAGATATAAACCTGCAGCCACACCGAGAGAAGAGATATAAACCTGCAGCCACACAGAGAGAAGATATAAACCTGCAGCCACACCGAGAGAAGATATAAACCTGCAGCCACACCGAGAGAAGATATAAACCTGCAGCCACACCGAGAGAAGATATAAACCTGCAGCCACACAGAGAAGAGATATAAACCTGCAGCCACACCGAGAGAAGAGATATAAACCTGCAGCCACACCGAGAGAAGATATAAACCTGCAGCCACACAGAGAGAAGAGATATAAACCTGCAGCCACACCGAGAGAAGATATAAACCTGCAGCCACACAGAGAAGAGATATAAACCTGCAGCCACACCGAGAGAAGATATAAACCTGCAGCCACACCGAGAGAAGATATATAAACCTGCAGCCACACAGAGAGAAGATATATAAACCTGCAGCCACACAGAGAGAAGAGATATAAACCTGCAGACACACAGAGAGAAGAGATATAAACCTGCAGCCACACCGAGAGAAGATATAAACCTGCAGCCACACAGAGAGAGAAGAGATATAAACCTGCAGCCACACACAGAGAGAAGATATATAAACCTGCAGCCACACCGAGAGAAGATATAAACCTGCAGCCACACCGAGAGAAGATATAAACCTGCAGCCACACCGAGAGAAGATATAAACCTGCAGCCACACCGAGAGAAGATATAAACCTGCAGCCACACAGAGAAGAGATATAAACCTGCAGACACACAGAGAAGAGATATAAACCTGCAGCCACACAGAGAAGAGATATAAACCTGCAGCCACACAGAGAGAAGATATAAACCTGCAGCCACACAGAGAGAAGAGATATAAACCTGCAGCCACACAGAGAGAATATATTGACCTGCAGCCACACAGAGAGAAGAGATAAACCTGCAGCCGCACAGAGAAGAGATATAAACTTGCAGCCACACAGAGAGAAGAGATATAAACCTGCAGCCACACAGAGAGAAGAGATAAACCTGCAGCCGCACAGAGAAGAGATATAAACCTGCAGACACACAGAGAGAAGATATAAACCTGCAGCCGCACAAAGAGGTTTATATCTCTTCACTCTGTGTGGCTGCAGGTTCATTTCTCTTCTCTTTGTGTGTCTTCAGGTTTTGTACCCAACTGAAGGTCACAGGCTGCAGTCACACACCCAGGCAGGCAGTCAGGCAGGGGAGCCCTCAGGCGTTTCCACTCTGCCGGGTTGTCTGGTCTGCAGTCGCTCCCACACACAGACACACACACGCACAGGCTCCAGGGCCAGGCAGGACAGGCAGGAGACGGATGGTTGCGGTCCAAGGTAAAGTGCCTCTCGGCTGGGTCCGAGTGGGGCTAATGCTGGGGGTGGCTGTGTGGAGGTAGTTGAAGGGATGACTGAGGTTGCAGCGAGCTAGCTAGGTGGGAGCCAGCAGAGTTTCAGATAAAAAATGTATGGCCCTGCGTTGTTACATGTTAACTCTGGCGACCAACGGGATGCACAGGGACTCACAGCCCTCCAGCAGAGACAGGAGAGGAGAGGAGAGGAGAGGAGAGGAAATGAAATAATACAGAGAGAATCAGAAAGGGAGCGTGAGGAAGTCGCAGTGAGCCAGTCAGTATCAAAAGTAAATGTAATTTCTAAAATATATTTAACTATCATAAGTAAAAGTATGAATAGTTTTCAAATTCCTTACATACCAGACCGCACCATTTTCTTGTTTTTTTGCCAGGGCCCACGCTGTTCTCTGTTTAGTGAGTCCACCAGATCAGAGGCAGTATGGATGACCAGGGATGTTCTCTGTTTAGTGAGTCCACCAGATGAGAGGCTGTAGGGATGACCAGGGATGTTCTCTGTTTAGTGAGTCCACCAGATCAGAGGCTGTAGGGATGACCAGGGATGTTCTCTGTTTATTGAGTCCACCAGATCAGAGGCTGTAGGGATGACCAGGGATGTTCTCTGTTTAGTGAGTCCACCAGATGAGAGGCTGTAGGGATGACCAGGGATGTTCTCTGTTTAGTGAGTCCACCAGATCAGAGGCTGTAGGGATGACCAGGGATGTTCTCTGTTTAGTGACTCCACCAGATCAGAGGCTGTAGGGATGACCAGGGATGTTCTCTGTTTAGTGAGTCCACCAGATCAGAGGCAGTAGGGATGACCAGGGATGTTCTCTGTTTATTGAGTCCACCAGATCAGAGGCTGTAGGGATGACCAGGGATGTTCTCTGTTTATTGAGTCCACCAGATCAGAGGCTGTAGGGATGACCAGGGATGTTCTCTGTTTAGTGAGTCCACCAGATCAGAGGCTGTAGGGATGACCAGGGATGTTCTCTGTTTAGTGAGTCCACCAGATCAGAGGCTGTAGGGATGACCAGGGATGTTCTCTGTTTAGTGAGTTCACCAGATCAGAGGCAGTAGGGATGACCAGGGATGTTCTCTGTTTAGTGAGTCCACCAGATCAGAGGCTGTAGGGATGGCCAGGGATGTTCTCTGTTTAGTGAGTCCACCAGATCAGAGGCTGTAGGGATGACCAGGGATGTTCTCTGTTTAGTGAGTCCACCAGATCAGAGGCAGTAGGGATGACCAGGGATGTTCTCTGTTTTTTGAGTCCACCAGATCAGAGGCTGTAGGGATGACCAGGGATGTTCTCTGTTTAGTGAGTCCACCAGATCAGAGGCAGTAGGGATGACCAGGGATGTTCTCTGTTTATTGAGTCCACCAGATCAGAGGCTGTAGGGATGACCAGGGATGTTCTCTGTTTAGTGAGTCCACCAGATCAGAGGCTGTAGGGATGACCAGGGATGTTCTCTGTTTAGTGAGTCCACCAGATCAGAGGCAGTAGGGATGACCAGGGATGTTCTCTGTTTATTGAGTCCACCAGATCAGAGGCTGTAGGGATGACCAGGGATGTTCTCTGTTTAGTGAGTCCACCAGATCAGAGGCTGTAGGGATGACCAGGGATGTTCTCTGTTTAGTGAGTCCACCAGATCAGAGGCTGTAGGGATGACCAGGGATGTTCTCTGTTTAGTGAGTCCACCAGATCAGAGGCAGTAGCGATGACCAGGGATGTTCTCTGTTTAGTGAGTCCACCAGATCAGAGGCTGTAGGGATGACCAGGGATGTTCTCTGTTTAGTGAGTCCACCAGATGAGAGGCTGTAGGGATGACCAGGGATGTTTTCTGTTTAGTGAGTCCACCAGATCAGAGGCAGTAGGGATGACCAGGGATGTTCTCTGTTTAGTGAGTCCACCAGATCAGAGGCTGTAGGGATGACCAGGGATGTTCTCTGTTTAGTGAGTCCACCAGATCAGAGGCTGTAAGGATGAGGATGACCAGGGATGTTCTCTGTTTAGTGAGTCCACCAGATCAGAGGCTGTAAGGATGACCAGGGATGTTCTCTTGATAAGTGTATGAAATTGACCATTATATTGTTCTGCTAAGCATTCAAAATGTAACAAGTACTTTTGGGTGTCAGGGAAAATGTATGGAGTAAAAAGTGCATTATTATCTTTAGGAATGTAGTGAAGTAAAATAAAAGTTGTCAAAAATATAAATAGTAAAGTACACAAACCCCCCAAAACTACTTAAGTGCTTTAAAGTATTTTACTTAAGTACTTTACACCACTGTGAAAGAAGACTGCTGAAGGAAGACTGCTGAAGGAAGACTGCTGAAAGAAGACTGCTGGAGGAAGACTGCTGAAAGAAGACTGCTGAAGGAAGACTGCTGAAGGAAGACTGCTGAAGGAAGACTGCTGAAGGAAGACTGCTGAAGGAAGACTGCTGAAGGAAAGAAGACTGCTGAAGGAAGACTGCTGGAAGACTGCTGAAGGAAGACTGCTGAAGGAAGACTGCTGAAAGAAGACTGCTGAAAGAAGACTGCTGAAGGAAGACTGCTGAAGGAAGACTGCTGAAGGAAGACTGCTGAAGGAAGACTGCTGAAGGAAGACTGCTGAAGGAAGACTGCTGAAGGAAGACTGCTGAAAGAAGACTGCTGAAGGAAGACTGCTGAAGGAAGACTGCTGAAGGAAGACTGCTGAAGGAAGACTGCTGAAGGAAGACTGCTGAAGGAAGACTGGTGAAGGAAGACTGCTGAAAGAAGACTGCTGAAGGAAGACTGGTGAAGGAAGACTGCTGAAGGAAGACTGGTGAAGGAAGACTGCTGAAAGAAGACTGCTGAAGGAAGAATCCTGAAGGAAGACTGCTGAAGGAAGACTGCTGAAGGAAGACTGCTGAAAGAAGACTGCTGAAGGAAGAATCCTGAAGGAAGACTGCTGAAGGAAGACTGCTGAAGGAAGACTGGTTAAGACTCGGTTAAGGTTAATAGGGGACTGTCGGGGGGGCAGGGGATGAGATACACACACAAACGCACACACTCCTGCAGTGTGTCCCTTTGTACAGCCTCTGACCCTCTATCACGTAGCCTACAACCTCTCCTGCAGTTCTAGCTACTGTAGGTCGACACATGAAGAATAGACCTGCGGAAACACTGAATGGAGCCTATATTTAAAAGGAAAATAAGTGACCATACTACAGAACATTAGGATCACATCTGTTTGTCGAGCCCTGTGCTGAATTAGCTAGTTCACCACAGCCAAAGCAGCTTAATTGAGAAAGCAGATCATGTACAGGATAGACTGTGTGAAACATGCTCTTCAATCTCCTATAATACACTCATTACATTTAGGGATTTAGGAGATTGCAGAGAGAGAGAGAGAGAGAATGTAAGTGTGTGTGTAGTTCGCGCACTAATACAGCCCAGTACACGTACAGGAGGATCAGGCCACCGCTAAGTCAGTTCCAGCCGCAGCTTTTAACAGAAACAGGGTCAATGCTGTCTAAAGCCCAGTGCTTTAACAGACTCCTGAGTTATGCAACAGCAAGCTAGGCAAATCCCCCAAAACACACTCAAATCCCTTGCCGTGTCATTAGCTCCAGAGGAAAGACCCACGCACCCCACTCATCCTAACACACAGCAACATTTAAGACTTCATGTCAAAGGCCTCATCCATATCCCTTATATCCTTCCCTTCCCTCCCTAGCATCTTAGAAACATTCAAAATTCAAATTCTTTGATGAGATTCCCTTTCCATTTTCCCTGCCAGTCAACCAGCCGTGCACCTGAAACACATCAGAGACACTTTGGGCTCTGTTCCAATAGGGAGTCTTTTTAAAATGAGAATGGGACGGCTCTACAGATTCTAATGAAATGAAGTGTCATGCATAGCAAATCAGTTCTGCTCTTTTATTCAACTAATGGCTTCAATGACACCTGTAGGACAGAGGTAAGGGTACAGAAGGGAGGATACGAGAGGACGGTCACCACGCTAAGGAGAGATGACAGGAGCTTGACGCGGATCAATGGTCGCTCCTTAAGGTAAAACAAGGGGATGACCGGAGCGGTCACTGTCACAGATCCCCACGCATTGGACCGTAAAGGTTGGCGGCCATTTTGGAGACATGAATTTGTGGTTGTGGTTTGATAGCTGGAGAAGTATGAACAGTTTTATCCGCATGTGCCGTTAGGTATCAGACTAGTCCAGTGTAGTATTAGGATCTCTGTCAGTCTGGCTTACAGTTTGTTTTACAGTTATGCCCAAACGTTTTTTGACAAATCTACCTGGCAGATGTTTTTCGTCTTATTCAATACTCAATGTTTTCTTCCAGTTCATCCTTGGCCTGTTGGAACAAACCAAAGCCTTGCAGTAAGGACATGCTGTAGCTACGAGGAGGGTTACTCAGTCAGTCGGCCGGGTAGTAATGTCAGAGTGAGTCTACTCCTAATCCCTCCAGCTACAGTGACTCAACCACTAACTAACCTAACCTAGATCTCCTCACTCAGTCGCAGTGGCGCAAGGGGTTCAGTATAGCAGCATGGAGTTCTCAAATAAAGAATATCTCTCTCTCTCTCTCTCTCTGGCTCGGTGAAGACTGCCTAAGGTGTGCTGCTGCGGTTAACGGACTGAATCATTGGTTGAGGAGTAGCTCGCTCTCTGCTTCCTGAAGTGCCTGGTGTGTGTGTGACAGTTTAGCCTCATATTTTCTAATCACACACAAATATACTCTCTCTCTCTCTCTCTCTCTGGGTCGAGGTGGTGCAGTGAAGGTGGTAAAGGTGTTTGCATACCCACAGCCCATGGGATGTGTATTATCAGAGTGAGTGATTGTCTGAGCCCAAGGCGTTTGTAATGCCCTCAACCTTGTGGAAAGTTAACAGAGATAAGGCTCCTGAAGCTTTCACACATCGATATACTAACAAACAAAGAGACATACAGAATGCACAAGCGCGAACACACACACTGACCATTACACAACAGACAACAAAGTGAAATTACAAAGTGAAAATTACAGACATCAGAAGCCTTTTAAAACCTAAAATACACAACAACTTTTACATTTCCTGCAATCCTGCAACAGGGTGATCAAATTAAGATCCTACATCTGTAAATCTTAAACTTGGGTGTTAAGCCGAAACAGAGACATCCACAATAAGTAACAATGTGGGAGAGAGGGAGAGAGGGCCGCAGGCATGGAGAGGGGGAGAGAGGGAGAGAGAGAGAGAAAGAGAGGGGGGGAGAGAGATGGGGGAGGAAGAGACAGACCACCCTCCTAAAGCAGCAAGCATAGAGACTAAGATTAACGACATCCCTGCATATGGAGTGGGGAGAGAAATATAGACTCAGTCGAGTTTACATTGGCGATGAGATCAGGGGTGAGGGGCGAGGGGCAAGGGGGTCGGAGCAAAGGAACCACCAACAGTCCCCCAGAGTACGCCTCTTCCTCCATCATATTCATTCATCGTCACATAACGGAAGAGCCACTCAAACACACCATCTAGAATACAGTATATAGGCAGTGTGTGTTCGCTTGTGTGTGTGTGCGTGTGTGTGTTCGCGTGTGTGTTCGCGCGCGTGTGTGTGTTCGCGCGTGTGTGTGTGTTTATATCTGGTGTGTGTGTGTGTGTGTGCGTGTTTATATATGGTGTGTGTGTGTGTGTGCGTGTGTGTGTGTGTGTGTGTGTGTGTGTGTGTGTGTGTGTGTGTGTGTGTGTGTGTGTGTGTGTGTGTGTGTGTGTGTGTGTGTGTGTGTGTGTGTGTGTGTGTTTATATCTGGTGTGTGTGTGCGTACATGTTTTAACTTATTTACGACAGGACCAGTTCAAGTGATACAGAATGTTAACTTTTGAAACATATAACAGATATGTTAGATTCAACATATTGCTATTTGACTAGTATGTCATGCTTATGAATAAACATTACCTGTCAAAAGTTTGGACACACCTCATTCAAGGATTTTTCTTTATTTTTACTATTTTCTACATTGTAGAATAATACTGAAGACATCAAATCAATGAAATAACACATATGGAATCATATGTAGCCACCCTTTGCCTTTAGATATTACTGCACGGTCGGAACTAGAAGCACAAGCATTTCGCCACACTCGCATTGACATCTGCTAACCATGTGTATGTGACAAATAAAATGTGATTTGATTTGATGACAGCTTTGCACACTATTGCCATTCTCTCAACCAGCTAAATGAGGAATACTTTTCCAACAGTCTTGAAGGTGTTCTCACATACGCTAAGGACTTGTTGGTGGCTTTTCCTTCACCCTTAGGTCCCACTCATCCCAAACCATCTCAATTGGGTTGAGGTCAGGTCATCTGATGCAGCACTCCTGCAATCTCCTTCTAAGTCAAGTAGCCCTTATACAGCCTGGAGGTGTGTTTTGGGTCATTGTCCAGTTGAAAAACAAATGATAGTCCCACTAAGCGCAAACCAGATTGGATGGCGTATCGCTGCAGAATGCTGTGGCAGCCATGCTGGTTAAGTGTGCCTTGAATTCTAAATAAATCACAGACAGTGTCACCAGCAAAGCACACCCACACCATCACACCTCCTCCTCCATGCTTCATGGTGGGAACCACACATGCGGAGATCATCTGTTCAAATTTGGACTCATCAGACGAAAAGGACAGATTTCCACCAGTCTAATGTCCAATGCTCGTGTTTCTTGGGCCAAGCAAGTCTCTTCTTCTCATTGGTGTCCTTTAGTAGTGGTTTCTTTGCAGCAATTCGACCATGAAGGCCTGATTCACACAGTCTCCTATGAACAGTTGATGTTGAGATGTGTCTGTTACTTGATCTCTGTGAAGCATTTATTTGGGCTGCAGTTTCTGAGGTGCAGTTACAAGTCACACATGTTAATTGAAATGCATTCCAGGTGATTACCTCATGAAGCTGGTTAAGAGAATACCAAGAGTGTGAAAAGCTGTCATCAAGGCAAAGGGTGGCTACTTTGAAATTTTTTAAATATAAAACATATTTTGATTTGTTTAACACTTGTTTGGTTACTACATGATTCCATATGTGTTATTTCATAGTTTTGATGTCTTCACTATTATTCTACAATGTAGAAAATAGTAAAAATAAAGAAAAACCCTTCAATGACTAGATGTTTCCAAACTTTTGACTGGTACTGTATATCAGATGTATTCTATGTAATGCTGAAGAATAATATAAATCATTATTGAAGGAAACACCAATCCATGCCGACTAACATACTGGGAATGGAGCAAAGTGCTGGTTTTATTGATCACTCCCTTTGGAGCTGATGGTTTCCATGAATTATTAAAACGGTGTTGTTTAGTGACATAAAGAGACTTGAATAAGACCGCACAGCCTTTAATAGATAGCTGTAGATAGATAGGCATATTTGCGGTGTTCCAGTGTCCCATTGTCCAGGCATGAATTTGTTGAATTAGCCCTCCTCTCCTCATACAGTGTGTGTGTGTGTGTGTGTGTGTGTGTGTGTGTGTGTGTGTGTGTGTGTGTGTGTGTGTGTGTGTGTGTGTGTGTGTGTGTGTGTGTGTGTGTGTGTGTGTGTGTGTGTGTGTGTGTGTGTGTGTGTGTGTGTGTGTGTGTATTGCGGGGAACACAAGGAGCACAGAAAAAGTGCATGTGTTCACTGTTGGCCCTTTCTCAGTCGGAGCCCTAGTCGTCTCCATTTTAATGACTTGGTTCATGTGATGATCCATAATTAAAGTCTGGATGTCTGCCGATCAAGACTGTCTGGGTTGAGGATTTTCCATTGGAACTCAGTCCCAACTCTGTAGGCCTTCTTCTCCAGGTGACACAGCCTATCTGTTAATCAGAGAGTGAATAAATGACAGAGGTAATCCTATAGTCATTACCACTTGGCACGCATTTGCGACGGGATTACGACCGCGCACTCCGATGTCCCCACTCACAATCGGCACTATTTTCAGTAATCCTCCCATCCCTCCCGCTATCCATCACTCCATCCTCCCCTTTTCTCTGGAATTTCCTCCATCCTTCCCTCCTCCAATAACTCCTCCTTCTCTGTGGCAATTTCTTATCTTTTCCTTCTTCTCTCCATTAATAATCCTCCCTCCTTTTCTCTGGCATTTTCTTCTTTTCTCTTCTTCTTCTCTCCATTGTGTTTTTGCTGATATTAGAGATGTCTGGTGGCCAACCCGTTCTAGAGAAAATGGCTCCTGATGAAAGGATGCAACAAAAGCGAGGAAAGAGATCAATGTAATTGCCGTGGCAACAAAAGAAGGGTTTATGTTGCGCAATAATTACATCTGGAACGCCTAGGAACATAACTAAGCGATTTACATTTCATTTTCATTGCTAAATTGCGGAGAGAGACACAGCCACAATACTTGAGTACACAAAGGATACGTGGAGATTGGATTTTTTTCTCTCGTTACAATCACGGCAATCATCGTCAGGTTATTTGGTTTCTACATCGAGAAACAGAAACAGTGATGTTGTGGTTGATCACGCTGGTAAAGTCATTAGAGCTGTATGAAAGAGTGCAATGTGTTATCAGCATGGACTCAGATGACCCTCCCATGTCTCATAAAGACAGGATGATGACCCTCCTGTGTCTCATAAAGACAGGATGATGACCCTCCTGTGTCTCATAAAGACAGGATGATGACCCTCCTGTGTCTCATAAAGACAGGATGATGACCCTCCTGTGTCTCATTAAGACAGGTTGATGACCCTCCTGTGTCTCATTAAGACAGGATGATGACCCTCCTGTGTCTCATTAAGACAGGTTGATGACCCTCCTGTGTCTCATAAAGACAGGATGATGACCCCCCTGTGTCTCATTAAGACAGGATGATGACCCTCCTGTGTCTCATAAAGACAGGATGATGACCCTCCTGTGTCTCATAAAGACAGGATGATGACCCTCCTGTGTCTCATAAAGACAGGATGATGACCCTCCTGTGTCTCATAAGACAGGATGATGACCCTCCTGTGTCTCATAAAGACAGGATGATGACCCTCCTGTGTCTCATAAAGACAGGATGATGACCCTCCTGTGTCTCATAAGACAGGATGATGACCCTCCTGTGTCTCATTAAGACAGGATGATGACCCTCCTGTGTCTCATAAAGACAGGATGATGACCCTCCTGTGTCTCATGACCCTCCCGTGTCTCATAAAGACAGGATGATGACCCTCCTGTGTCTCATAAAGACAGGATGATGACCCTCCCGTGTCTCATGACCCTCCCGTGTCTCATAAAGACAGGATGATGACCCTCCTGTGTCTCATAAAGACAGGATGATGACCCTCCTGTGTCTCATAAAGACAGGATGATGACCCTCCTGTGTCTCATTAAGACAGGATGATGACCTTCCTGTGTTTCATAAAGACAGGATGATGACTCTCCTGTGTCTCATAAAGACAGGATGATGACCCTCCTGTGTCTCATAAAGACAGGATGATGACCCTCCTGTGTCTCATAAAGACAGGATGATGACCCTCCTGTGTCTCATAAAGACAGGATGATGACCCTCCTGTGTCTCATAAAGACAGGATGATGACCCTCCTGTGTCTCATAAAGACAGGATGATGACCCTCCTGTGTCTCATAAAGACAGGATGATGACCCTCCTGTGTCTCATAAAGACAGGATGATGACCCTCCTGTGTCTCATAAAGACAGGATGATGACCCTCCTGTGTCTCATAAAGACAGGATGATGACCCTCCTGTGTCTCATAAAGACAGGATGATGACCCTCCTGTGTCTCATAAAGACAGGATGATGACCCTCCTGTGTCTCATAAAGACAGGATGATGACCCTCCTGTGTCTCATTAAGACAGGATGATGACCCTCCCGTGTCTCATAAAGACAGGATGATGACCCTCCTGTGTCTCATAAAGACAGGATGATGACCCTCCTGTGTCTCATTAAGACAGGATGATGACCCTCCTGTGTCTCATAAAGACAGGATGAAGACCCTCCTGTGTCTCATGACCCTCCTGTGTCTCATGACCCTCCCGTGTCTCATGACCCTCCTGTGTCTCATAAAGACAGGATGATGACCCTCCTGTGTCTCATAAAGGCAGGATGATGACCCTCCTGTGTCTCATAAAGACAGGATGATGACCCTCCTGTGTCTCATAAAGGCAGGATGATGACCCTCCTGTGTCTCATAAAGACAGGATGATGACCCTCCTGTGTCTCATAAAGACAGGATGATGACCCTCCTGTGTCTCATAAAGACAGGATGATGACCCTCCTGTGTCTCATAAAGACAGGATGATGACCCTCCGTGTCTCATAAAGACAGGATGATGACCCTCCTGTGTCTCATAAAGACAGGATGATGACCCTCCTGTGTCTCATAAAGACAGGATGATGACCCTCCTGTGTCTCATAAAGACAGGATGATGACCCTCCTGTGTCTCATAAAGACAGGATGATGACCCTCCTGTGTCTCATTAAGACAGGATGATGACCCTCCCGTGTCTCATAAAGACAGGATGATGACCCTCCTGTGTCTCATGACCCTCCTGTGTCTCATGACCCTCCCGTGTCTCATGACCCTCCTGTGTCTCATAAAGACAGGATGATGACCCTCCTGTGTCTCATAAAGGCAGGATGATGACCCTCCTGTGTCTCATAAAGACAGGATGATGACCCTCCTGTGTCTCATAAAGGCAGGATGATGACCCTCCTGTGTCTCATAAAGACAGGATGATGACCCTCCTGTGTCTCATAAAGACAGGATGATGACCCTCCTGTGTCTCATAAAGACAGGATGATGACCCTCCTGTGTCTCATAAAGACAGGATGATGACCCTCCCGTGTCTCATAAAGACAGGATGATGACCCTCCTGTGTCTCATAAAGACAGGATGATGACCCTCCTGTGTCTCATAAAGACAGGATGATGACCCTCCTGTGTCTCATAAAGACAGGATGATGACCCTCCTGTGTCTCATAAAGACAGGATGATGACCCTCCTGTGTCTCATAAAGACAGGATGATGACCCTCCCGTGTCTCATAAAGACAGGATGATGACCCTCCTGTGTCTCATAAAGACAGGATGATGACCCTCCTGTGTCTCATAAAGACAGGATGATGACCCTCCTGTGTCTCATAAAGACAGGATGATGACCCTCCTGTGTCTCATAAAGACAGGATGATGACCCTCCTGTGTCTCATAAAGACAGGATGATGACCCTCCTGTGTCTCATAAAGACATGTTGATGACCCTCCCGTGTCTCATGACCTTCCCGTGTCTCATAAAGACAGGATGATGACCCTCCCGTGTCTCATGACCCTCCCGTGTCTCATGACCTTCCCGTGTCTCATAAAGACATGTTGATGACCCTCCCGTGTCTCATGACCTTCCCGTGTCTCATAAAGACATGTTGATGACCCTCCCGTGTCTCATGACCTTCCCGTGTCTCATAAAGACATGTTGATGACCCTCCCGTGTCTCATGACCCTCCCGTGTCTCATAAAGACAGGATGATGACCCTCCCGTGTCTCATGACCCTCCCGTGTCTCATAAAGACAGGATGATGACCCTCCTGTGTCTCATAAAGACAGGATGATGACCCTCCTGTGTCTCATAAAGACAGGATGATGACCCTCCTGTGTCTCATAAAGACAGGATGATGACCCTCCTGTGTCTCATAAAGACAGGATGATGACCCTCCTGTGTCTCATAAAAACAATACTGTGTGGATGTTTTGGAGCCTGATAACTCTAAGGAGGACATTGGGGGAAAAGGCACTTGGGTATTGAGTAGACTGATACCCCATTTGATTGATCCCCAATCCTTAGTTAAAGCTGTACAGTGCCATATGAATGTCAATACACACAATAGGCTGACTGGGGACGTGATTTCACACAGTCAAAGTCCCGCTATAAGATCTAAGACTCTAATATTTGCGTAAACTCTTCACAGTTGTGTTCTCTGGGTGTCATCGAGTACTTTTACACATTTTCATTGCTCCACATTCAAGTCAATATACGGCGTGATTCCACCAACTGTAACCTTCCAAATCACTTTCAATTGTGGACATTTATTTTGAAGGCAAAATTAAAATTCCACTATTGTGCCTAATCATTATTATGGCTAGCTTCACAACACATAACCCGGTCCGGTCGAGCCTCACTAGCCACATGAAGCTAACTGGCTGCTTATAACGTTAGCATTGGGCAACAGGGTTAAGTAGCTGGCTAGCTATTTATTTTCATGAACTGAAGTTCAATTTCAATAGGCCAACAACAAGTGGCAACCGAGCTAATACTTACTCACAAGGATTCCTAAATCATTGCAAAGAATAAGGAAAATGACTGCAGTTTCTACTGGTCATTGTTTTCAGGCGGGATGTATTGATGCTAGCTAGGTAACGTAAACTCACCCCATTCCGTACAAATGTGCGCAACCGCGACATGCAAATGAGGCTGCAAAGGAAACGAATGGGACTGTAGCAACTGTGTTGACTTCAAGATCGGGGGTGTGAACTAGGTTTCTATTCAAGCGTTGATCGACATGGTAATGGCTCTATAGTATTGGAGAAATGTTGAAAAAAACGGACCCCCCGTTACATCGTGACGTGTCATGCCATAACGTACAGCATGCATAAAACAACTATTTCTGTCTTACAATCTCTCTCCACCAGGTGTAGCACTTCTCTCATCGTTTAAAAACAAGAAATGGACAGTGACGGGAGTAAGGGGGGATACCTAGTCATATTTTGCATCGTCACAGCAAGCGATCACGACTCTCAAAAAAACGAACCTTCAAATAGGTATGTAAACACACATTATATAAACTCTTTACAGTGTTTTATTTACATTTTAGAGGCGATAAGGTGATACGTTGGACAGATTGAGTGAAAAAAAGCAATTTTCCCACACAACATATCTCCTTCTCACTATCACGCATTAGTTTTGTTTCCCCACCCGCCATTTTTAAAACGACCTGACGGGACTCATTGCCGTCTTGAATATTGCAGAAACAGGCAGAGTCATGTCATTTATTTTGTTGGAAGGGGGAGAAAGTGTGCTTTATAATGGTATTGACATTACAGTTGATCTGGAAGTATTATGTTTTTGGGGCTCTAAAATACGGTCAATTGTACGGACCAAGGCGATGTACAAAAGTGAGTGAGTTTACTTTACCAAGCTACAGCTACCTACCACTGAAGTTGAGAACATATAATAATGCCTTATTACGTGGTATTGTAAACACATCGTTCGTGGCCGGTGTGCGCTTGTTTTCACACTTTTTTTGTACAGCTATGACAGTGCTACTGATAGTAGTGGTGGCACTTGGCTTGCACATTCAAATCCAGCACACAACATTCTATAATAGAACTGTATTACTTGACGTGTCAAATTAACAGCTTATTTAATGCGTCAAATAGTGTTATTTGACATGTATCTTTTTTGACATGCAAAGACCCAAACGGGTTCCATATCAGACCCCCTTTCCCACATTATTCTAAAATTAATTAAATAAAATGTGCTATTTCCATTTTTTTTTATATATATTTTTTTTTGCTTTGTCATTATGGGGTATTGTGTGTAGATTGATGAGGGGAAACACACAATTTAATCCATTTTAGAATATGGGCTGTAACGTATCAAAGTGTGGAAAAAAGTCAAGGGGTCCGCTTACTTTCCGAATGCACTGTAGGTGTGCAATAGATTACAAAAGGGTAACACAAATGTGTGGGAAAAAACAGCCCCCTGTGAGTAGAACAAACTTTATAGAAAAGGTTTTATGTCTAGTTTCTCATTCATAAACCTCTTGGAGACAGAGTGTTGAGGAAATATATCCAAAGGGGGGGGGGGATGGACAATTTCCTCCTGAGATGAAAGTCCTTTTGGATACATTTCCTCAACACTCTTTCTCCAAGAGGTCCTGCAACGAGAAAGGGCCATGGAGGAAAGATCCCAGGTCTCCTCATTGCTCACCAGCAAAATGAGCCTATTTAGTCTATTGGTCTATTGGTTATATGTGTATTTCACACTATATTGAGGTCAGAATTGTTGTATAATTCTTGTAGGAATGTCAACCCCAACACATGTTCATGTCATCGTCACCAAGCAACTGCATTTCATTTAAAAACGACTTTGACTACCACCACTGACTTCTCTATGCTAGCTATAATAACCAGTTTGTACGAACAGAAGTTAGCATTTAGCAGTCACTTCTAAACCTGAAAAGGGACACCGTCTACACGTTATGCAGTGTAAACAGCCAAATATATCCACATTGTTTAAGTAACCACATTGTGGGCCTGTTACAATACATCAATCATGACAGACTTGACGAATATCCACTTTGTTAGGACAGATTTGTTGAAACATCTGTATTGCATGGATCAATTCAAGTTTTTCCATATATATGTCTACTCTGTAATATGTATTGTTATGTTAATGTATTGTTTGTATTCAACTGACCGGATGTACATGCCTCTAGAGCTTATTTCAGTAGGTGTGTTTCACAGTGGTGCATGACCGGACGAAGATCCAACTCAGATCCAAGCGTTGTCATTATTGTGCTTCTGATTAGTTACCATGGGAGCATACCAGAGTTGCGGACATTCCTTTTTTCCTTCATTAATTATAATCCATATAATTATTCAAATTTCCTGTTGTTGCAGGATTATTTTCCTGCTGTAGCAAACTGGCTCAAATTAAGATCCTACACCTGTACAGTTTAGAGCGGAGGAGTATTCCTCGTGAAGGATTCTAACTGTCGGCAGAAAACTCCTGGTAGTTCTTTACTCTCACCTCCTCGTTTGCCCTCCTCTGTCAATCAGCCCTGCTCTCACCAAGAAGAGCTGAGGTGGAAGATATCGATCTAAACACACACTCACACTCACACCCACCCCATTCCCTGTCTATCTATCCAGGGGGCACCTATAACTGAACACCCACCCCATTCCCTGTCTATCTATCCAGGGGGCACCTATAACTTAACACCCACCCCATTCCCTGTCTATCTATCCAGGGGGCACCTATAACTGAACACCCACCCCATTCCCTGTCTATCTATCCAGGGGGCACCTATAACTGAACACCCACCCCATTCCCTGTCTATCTATCCAGGGGGAACCTATAACTGAACACCCACCCCATTCCCTGTCTATCTATCCAGGGGGCACCTATAACTGAACACCCACCCCATTCCCTGTCTATCTATCCAGGGGGCACCTATAACTGAACACCCACCCCATTCCCTGTCTATCTATCCAGGGGGCACCTATAACTGAACACCCACCCCATTCCCTGTCTATCTATCCAGGGGGCACCTTTTACTGAACACCCACGCTCTCACTCAGTCGTAAGAATGTACACAAACCCTTCCATTCCTCACTTCTTTTGAAAAAAAGAATCACACAGTGGCTAACGCTAGTGGATTTGCCTTGTCACCACCTCGAACCCACTCCGGCCTTTACCTTCAAATCCACTTCAACCACCGTCCACAACACATTGACAGAGAACGAGAGACAGAGACTTGTACACAAATTGTCTGGGCCGGTCGACAAACCCCTGTTTTCTCCTTCAATAACCAATGTATTATCCCACTGCCAACAGTGGCCTTGTCCGCAGTTCATCACAACACAGAATTCAATGGGGGAAAGAGAAGGGGGAGGGGAGACAGAGTATGCTAAACACTAAATATTTGAAAGCAGCGTGTGGCTACAGCCTGTCCTCGTAAAGCTACCTACAGGGGACTAGCTGCAAGTGACCTTGACTGTGTCCCCACAACACACAACGTTCCCATAATACACAGTGTCCTTCTGGGGAACAGCAGGAATCCATCTGTACATGCATTTACATTCCTTCTCTCAAAGCATTGGAATCCATTAGAGAAGAACAAAGCATCGAGGTGCTAGCATGAAGCTTGAGCTAGCCTATTGAGGTGCTAGCTTGAAGCCTGAGCCAGCCTATTGAGGTGCTAGTGTGAATACTGAGCTAGCCTATTGAGGTGCTAGCATGAAGCCTGAGCTAGCCTATTGATTTGCTAGTGTGAAGCCTGTGCCATCCTATTGAGGTGCTAGCATGAAGCCTGTGCTAGCCTATTGAGGTGCTAGCTTCAAGCCTGAGCCAGCCTATTGAGGTGCTAGTGTGAAGCCTGTGCCAGCCTATTGAGGTGCTAGCTTGAAGCCTGTGCTAGCCTATTGAGGTGCTAGCATGAAGCCTGTGCTAGCCTATTGAGGTGCTAGCGTGAAGCCTGTGCCATCCTATTGAGGTGCTAGCATGAAGCCTGTGCTAGCCTATTGAGGTGCTAGCGTGAAGCCTGTGCCAGCCTATTGAGGTGCTAGCATGAAGCCTGTGTTAGCCTATTGAGGTGCTAGCATGAAGCCTGTGCCATCCAATTGAGGTGCTAGCATGATGCCTGTGCCATCCTATTGAGGTGCTAGCGTGAAGCCTGTGCCATCCTATTGAGGTGCTAGCGTGAAGCCTGTGCCATCCTATTGAGGTGCTAGTGTGAAGCCTGTGCTAGCCTATTGAGGTGCTAGCTTGAAGCCTGTGCCAGCCTATTGAGGTGCTAGCTTGAAGCTTGTGCCAGCCTATTGAGGTGCTAGCTTGAAGCCTGTGCCAGCCTATTGAGGTGCTAGCTTGAAGCCTGTGCCAGCCTTTTGAGGTGCTAGTGTGAAGCCTGTGCCATCCTATTGAGGTGCTAGTGTGAAGCCTGTGCCAGCCTATTGAGGTGCTAGCATGAAGCCTGTGCCATCCTATTGAGGTGCTAGTGTGAAGCCTGTGCCATCCTATCGAGGTGCTAGTGTGAAGCCTGAGCCAGCCTATTGAGGTGCTAGTGTGAAGCCTGAGCCAGCCTATTGAGGTGCTAGCTTGAAGCCTGTGCCAGCCTATTGAGGTGCTAGCATGAAGCCTGTGCCAGCCTATTGAGGTGCTAGCATGAAGCCTGTGCCAGCCTATTGAGGTGCTAGCTCGAAGCCTGTGCCAGCCTTTTGAGGTGCTAGCATGAAACCTGTGCCAGCCTATTGAGGTGCTAGCGTGAAGCCTGTGCCATCCTATTGAGGTGCTAGCGTGAAGCCTGTGCCATCCTATTGAGGTGCTATAGCGTGAAGCCTGTGCCATCCTATTGAGGTGCAAGCTTGAAGCCTGAGCCATCCTATTGAGGTGCTAGCTTGAAGCCTGTGCCAGCCTATTGAGGTGCTAGTGTGAAGCCTGTGCCAGCCTATTGAGGTGCTAGCGTGAAGCCTTAGCCAGCCTATTGAGGTGCTAGTGTGAAGCCTGTGCCATCCTATTGAGGTCCTAGTGTGAAGCCTGTGCCATCCTATTGAGGTGCTAGCATGAAGCCTGTGTTAGCCTATTGAGGTGCTAGCATGAAGCCTGAGCCAGCCTATTGAGGTGCTAGTGTGAAGCCTGTGCCATCCTATTGAGGTGCTAGCATGAAGCCTGTGTTAGCCTATTGAGGTGCTGGCATGAAGCCTGAGCCAGCCTATTGAGGTGCTAGTGTGAAGCCTGTGCCAGCCTATTGAGGTGCTAGCATGAAGCCTGTGCCATCCTATTGAGGTGCTAGTGTGAAGCCTGTGCCATCCTATTGAGGTGCTAGCTTGAAGCCTGAGCCATCCTATTGAGGTGCTAGCTTGAAGCCTGTGCCAGCCTATTGAGGTGCTAGTGTGAAGCCTGTGCCATCCTATTGAGGTGCTAGCATGAAGCCTGTGCCAGCCTATTGAGGTGCTAGCATGAAGCCTGTGCCATCCTATTGAGGTGCTAGTGTGAAGCCTGTGCCATCCGATTGAGGTGCTAGTGTGAAGCCTGTGCCATCCTATTGAGGTGCTAGTGTGAAGCCTGTGCCATCCTATTGAGGTGCTATTGTGAAGCCTGTGCCATCCTATTGAGGTGCTAGCTTGAAGCCTGAGCCAGCCTATTGAGGTGCTAGTGTGAAGCCTGTGCCATCCTATTGAGGTGCTAGTGTGAAGCCTGTGCCATCCTATTGAGGTGCTAGCTTGAAGCCTGAGCCATCCTATTGAGGTGCTAGCTTGAAGCCTGTGCCAGCCTATTGAGGTGCTAGTGTGAAGCCTGTGCCAGCCTATTGAGGTGCTAGTGTGAAGCCTGTGCTAGCCTATTGAGGTGCTAGCATGAAGCCTGTGCCATCTTATTGAGGTGCTATAGCGTGAAGCCTGTGCCATCCTATTGAGGTGCTAGTGTTTTGAGGTGCTAGCATGAAGCCTGTGCCAGCCTATTGAGGTGCTAGCGTGAAGCCTGTGCCATCCTATTGAGGTGCTAGCGTGAAGCCTGTGCCATCCTATTGAGGTGCTATAGCGTGAAGCCTGTGCCATCCTATTGAGGTGCAAGCTTGAAGCCTGAGCCATCCTATTGAGGTGCTAGCTTGAAGCCTGTGCCAGCCTATTGAGGTGCTAGTGTGAAGCCTGTGCCATCCTATCGAGGTGCTAGTGTGAAGCCTGAGCCAGCCTATTGAGGTGCTAGTGTGAAGCCTGAGCCAGCCTATTGAGGTGCTAGCTTGAAGCCTGTGCCAGCCTATTGAGGTGCTAGCATGAAGCCTGTGCCAGCCTATTGAGGTGCTAGCATGAAGCCTGTGCCAGCCTATTGAGGTGCTAGCTCGAAGCCTGTGCCAGCCTTTTGAGGTGCTAGCATGAAACCTGTGCCAGCCTATTGAGGTGCTAGCGTGAAGCCTGTGCCATCCTATTGAGGTGCTAGCGTGAAGCCTGTGCCATCCTATTGAGGTGCTATAGCGTGAAGCCTGTGCCATCCTATTGAGGTGCAAGCTTGAAGCCTGAGCCATCCTATTGAGGTGCTAGCTTGAAGCCTGTGCCAGCCTATTGAGGTGCTAGTGTGAAGCCTGTGCCAGCCTATTGAGGTGCTAGCGTGAAGCCTTAGCCAGCCTATTGAGGTGCTAGTGTGAAGCCTGTGCCATCCTATTGAGGTCCTAGTGTGAAGCCTGTGCCATCCTATTGAGGTGCTAGCATGAAGCCTGTGTTAGCCTATTGAGGTGCTAGCATGAAGCCTGAGCCAGCCTATTGAGGTGCTAGTGTGAAGCCTGTGCCATCCTATTGAGGTGCTAGCATGAAGCCTGTGTTAGCCTATTGAGGTGCTGGCATGAAGCCTGAGCCAGCCTATTGAGGTGCTAGTGTGAAGCCTGTGCCAGCCTATTGAGGTGCTAGCATGAAGCCTGTGCCATCCTATTGAGGTGCTAGTGTGAAGCCTGTGCCATCCTATTGAGGTGCTAGCTTGAAGCCTGAGCCATCCTATTGAGGTGCTAGCTTGAAGCCTGTGCCAGCCTATTGAGGTGCTAGTGTGAAGCCTGTGCCATCCTATTGAGGTGCTAGCATGAAGCCTGTGCCAGCCTATTGAGGTGCTAGCATGAAGCCTGTGCCATCCTATTGAGGTGCTAGTGTGAAGCCTGTGCCATCCGATTGAGGTGCTAGTGTGAAGCCTGTGCCATCCTATTGAGGTGCTAGTGTGAAGCCTGTGCCATCCTATTGAGGTGCTATTGTGAAGCCTGTGCCATCCTATTGAGGTGCTAGCTTGAAGCCTGAGCCATCCTATTGAGGTGCTAGCTTGAAGCCTGTGCCAGCCTATTGAGGTGCTAGTGTGAAGCCTGTGCCATCCTATTGAGGTGCTAGCTTGAAGCCTGAGCCATCCTATTGAGGTGCTAGCTTGAAGCCTGTGCCAGCCTATTGAGGTGCTAGTGTGAAGCCTGTGCCATCCTATTGAGGTGCTATTGTGAAGCCTGTGCCATCCTATTGAGGTGCTAGCTTGAAGCCTGAGCCATCCTATTGAGGTGCTAGCTTGAAGCCTGTGCCATCCTATTGAGGTGCTAGTGTGAAGCCTGTGCCATCCTATTGAGGTGCTAGCTTGAAGCCTGAGCCATCCTATTGAGGTGCTAGCTTGAAGCCTGTGCCAGCCTATTGAGGTGCTAGTGTGAAGCCTGTGCCAGCCTATTGAGGTGCTAGTGTGAAGCCTGTGCTAGCCTATTGAGGTGCTAGCATGAAGCCTGTGCCATCTTATTGAGGTGCTATAGCGTGAAGCCTGTGCCATCCTATTGAGGTGCTAGTGTGAAGCCTGTGCCAGCCTTTTGAGGTGCTAGCATGAAGCCTGTGCCAGCCTATTGAGGTGCTAGCGTGAAGCCTGTGCCATCCTATTGAGGTGCTAGCGTGAAGCCTGTGCCATCCTATTGAGGTGCTAGCATGAAGCCTGTGCCAGCCTATTGAAGCATGAAGCCTGTGCCATCCTATTGAGGTGCTAGTGTGAAGCCTGTGCCATCCGATTGAGGTGCTAGTGTGAAGCCTGTGCCATCCTATTGAGGTGCTAGTGTGAAGCCTGTGCCATCCTATTGAGGTGCTATTGTGAAGCCTGTGCCATCCTATTGAGGTGCTAGCTTGAAGCCTGAGCCAGCCTATTGAGGTGCTAGTGTGAAGCCTGTGCCATCCTATTGAGGTGCTAGTGTGAAGCCTGTGCCATCCTATTGAGGTGCTAGCTTGAAGCCTGAGCCATCCTATTGAGGTGCTAGCTTGAAGCCTGTGCCAGCCTATTGAGGTGCTAGTGTGAAGCCTGTGCCAGCCTATTGAGGTGCTAGTGTGAAGCCTGTGCTAGCCTATTGAGGTGCTAGCATGAAGCCTGTGCCATCTTATTGAGGTGCTATAGCGTGAAGCCTGTGCCATCCTATTGAGGTGCTAGTGTGAAGCCTGTGCCAGCCTTTTGAGGTGCTAGCATGAAGCCTGTGCCAGCCTATTGAGGTGCTAGCGTGAAGCCTGTGCCATCCTATTGAGGTGCTAGCGTGAAGCCTGTGCCATCCTATTGAGGTGCTATAGCGTGAAGCCTGAGCCATCCTATTGAGGTGCTAGCTTGAAGCCTGTGCCAGCCTATTGAGGTGCTAGTGTGAAGCCTGTGCCATCCTATTGAGGTGCTAGCGTGAAGCCTTAGCCAGCCTATTGAGGTGCTAGCGTGAAGCCTTAGCCAGCCTATTGAGGTGCTAGTGTGAAGCCTGTGCCATCCTATTGAGGTCCTAGTGTGAAGCCTGTGCCATCCTATTGAGGTGCTAGCATGAAGCCTGTGTTAGCCTATTGAGGTGCTAGCATGAAGCCTGAGCCAGCCTATTGAGGTGCTAGTGTGAAGCCTGTGCCATCCTATTGAGGTGCTAGCATGAAGCCTGTGTTAGCCTATTGAGGTGCTAGCATGAAGCCTGAGCCATCTTATTGAGGTGCTAGCTTGAAGCCTGTGCCAGCCTATTGAGGTGCTAGTGTGAAGCCTGTGCCATCCTATTGAGGTGCTAGCATGAAGCCTGTGTTAGCCTATTGAGGTGCTAGCATGAAGCCTGAGCTAGCCTATTGAGGTGCTAGTGTGAAGTCTGTGCCAGCCTATTGAGGTGCTAGCATGAAGCCTGTGCCAGCCTATTGAGGTGCTAGCATGAAGCCTGTGCAATCCTATTGAGGTGCTAGTGTGAAGCCTGTGCCATCCGATTGAGGTGCTAGTGTGAAGCCTGTGCCATCCTATTGAGGTGCTAGTGTGAAGCCTGTGCCATCCTATTGAGGTGCTATTGTGAAGCCTGTGCCATCCTATTGAGGTGCTAGCTTGAAGCCTGAGCCAGCCTATTGAGGTGCTAGTGTGAAGCCTGTGCCATCCTATTGAGGTGCTAGTGTGAACCCTGTGCCATCCTATTGAGGTGCTAGCTTGAAGCCTGAGCCATCCTATTGAGGTGCTAGCTTGAAGCCTGTGCCAGCCTATTGAGGTGCTAGTGTGAAGCCTGTGCCAGCCTATTGAGGTGCTAGTGTGAAGCCTGTGCCATCCTATTGAGGTGCTAGTGTGAAGCCTGTGCCATCCTATTGAGGTGCTAGCATGAAGCCTGTGCCAGCCTATTGAGGTGCTAGCATGAAGCCTGTGCCATCCTATTGAGGTGCTAGTGTGAAGCCTGTGCCATCCTATTGAGGTGCTAGTGTGAAGCCTGTGCCATCCTATTGAGGTGCTAGTGTGAAGCCTGTGCCATCCTATTGAGGTGCTAGCATGAAGCCTGTGCCAGCCTATTGAGGTGCTAGCATGAAGCCTGTGCCAGCCTATTGAGGTGCTAGCATGAAGCCTGTGCCATCCTATTGAGGTGCTAGTGTGAAGCCTGTGCCATCCTATTGAGGTGCTAGCGTGAAGCCTGTGCCAGCCTATTGAGGTGCTAGCATGAAGCCTGTGCCATCCTATTGAGGTGCTAGTGTGAAGCCTGTGCCATCCTATTGAGGTGCTAGTGTGAAGCCTGTGCCATCCTATTGAGGTGCTAGTGTGAAGCCTGTGCCATCCTATTGTGGTGCTAGCGTGAAGCCTGTGCCACCCTATTGAGGTGCTAGTGTGAAGCCTGTGCCAGCCTATTTTACGAGGCTGTGTCTTTTCATTCAGTCTCTCTGCCTCAATCTTATTCTTGCCAAGATAATGGGAACAGGCAGGACATCCTTAGCGGTAGGGCAAGTGAGAAGGTCGGAGGGGCAAAGTCGTTTGTCATACATCCAAGTCCACTTTAAAAAAAATGTTCAGCCAACAGCGTCACCCGTCGAAGCAACATAGTGTCTGTGGGGTAATTGAACGTGGGGACAGCGAGCAGGTTGAAAAGAAAGATTAGATATAACGAGGAAAGAAAATAATCTGTCTGCACAATTAAAGCTTTAATTAAACCAGGCAAGGAAGAACGGTAGCCAAGGAAACCGAGGATGGACCGGCAGCCAATGAATGCAAAGGTTGTGGTCGTGGTTGGAAAAAATGCAAACAACAACTGCTTCGACCACGCCGGCAGCCGACGGTGGCAGCTCTGGGTCCAGGGGGGATTGGCAGGGGGTGTAAACTTGGTCACGTCTTTGGGGAATCATAGTTTGGAACTGATAAGAAGATTCAGACTTTTTCAGATCACCATATCTCATCATCAGAGATCTTTTCTTCAATGCTAACCTTGGTGTTTTCAACTGTCTATTATGGGTTGTGATAATGTGTTGGAATTAACTTTATTGATTACAGCTCTGACCTTATACTCATATATATGCAGAGCTGCAAATTCATCTTTTTTGTTTTGGTTTTGTTTGTTGTCGGTATTAGATATAGTCATTGAATATTCATTCAGGCTAGCGAGCCAAGAGTGAATCATGTGTTAACCCTGGCGTCTGGCAAGATCTTTTTCAGTCAATGGCAGGCGGCCATTTCATGGTCAAGTGTGGTCAACCATTTTGTACACAGAGACAAGGTGGGGTTGAGGGGAGGCTAATCACTAGCTAAACCACACGCGGAGGGAATTCTATCAGTGGTTATATGACTTACAATATATTTCATTTATGATCACAATGGAGAGAGAGAGAGAGAGAGAGAGAGAGAGAGAGAGAGAGAGAGAGAGAGAGAGAGAGAGGGAGAGAGTGAGAGAGAGAGAGAGATTTTTTTTAATCATTTAGTATATTTGAGTTTAACCACAATATTTGTTATATTTTTTGTTCTGTCTTTTCTGGTAGATTAACTGAAATGTATATGGCTTGTTTAAAAAATTGTGATATTTTGGAGATTATTTTATTTCAAATAACCAAATGTGAGAGGTTGCAATCTGAATAAAAGGCCATTCTTCAACATGGGGTGAGACGATTTTACTAATCTGCTTGAAAACCAGTTTGGATTTAACGATAACTTTTGTATGACTGATGCCTTTAGTGAGAGGTCTAATGCTTTAATATTTAATCATTTCGGCCCTCTGAATTCATATTCATTACATAAATAGGCCAGTTTAATTTTGTATGGCTAGCTAAACAACACATGGAGGGGGTTCCATCAGTGGTTCATATGACTGACAACATGTTTAATTTATGATCACAATGGAGAGAGAGAGAGAGAGAGAGAGAGCTGGAGAGAGAGAGAGAGAGCTGGAGAGAGAGAGAGAGAGCTGGAGAGAGAGAGAGAGAGAGAGCTGGAGAGAGAGAGAGAGAGAGAGAGAGAGCTGGAGAGAGAGAGAGCTGAGAGAGAGAGAGCTGAAGAGAGCTAGAGAGCGAGCTAGAGAGAGAGCTAGAGAGAGAGAGCTAGAGAGAGAGAGAGAGAGCTAGAGAGAGAGAGAGAGAAAAAGGGAGAAGCGCTCTGAGTTTCAGCCCATCGTCCAAAATCTTTGTTGGCATGGCACCTAATGATTTCTAGCCACACACTCTTTCTCACTACTCCAACTCTTAGTACATGTGCTTGACCGAGCCACTTAGAGGCTCTCTCCTAAGTCTTTAGGACGTGTGCCCTTGTAAACTTCACCGCACACATTTCTCCAGAGAGAAGAGTTGACGCTTTATTTAGAGTGTCCAAACCCAGGCGACTGAGAGGAGAGGAGCACTACTCACTCTAGTAGTCCAACTAATGGAAATAGCTTCATCATCAGACCTGGGTTCAAATAGTATTTGTTTTCTTTCAGATAATTAGAGCATTTTATTGAGCCTGGAGTCAGATGGGCAAGATTAGCACGTGTGGGACAATTCCATTGGTTAAAATAAATTAAAACTCAATATAAGCACAGCTAAAACATTTGAAAGAAAACAAGTACTGTTTGAACCAAGGTTTGTCTAGTAGTCTGCGGATCCATCTTCTGTGGAGGATCTTCCACAGCCCTAGCAGTTAGTTAGCTTGTGTGAAACCCTCAAAGGTCTAATATAGCTTTCTGGAATCTAATATTGCATTATCCCTCTCCAACTGGCTGTGTATAGATGGAAAGCTTCGAGGCATCAAGAAAGCTCCCCTTCGGGGGCAGTGTGCCAAAAGTGCCTTAGCTAGACCCTGCGTCAA
>NC_088238.1:53079687-53167187 GCF_036934945.1 Oncorhynchus masou masou
CAGCCAGGCAATAAAACTGCAGGGTTCTTTATTTCCAGGCTGCCTGCGCGGGGTGGGACAGGGTATAGGGATGTGCTCTGGAGTGAAAACCCCAGCCTTGGTACCATGTCCAGGGGAGAGAGAGAGAGAGGAATAGCCTCTCTTCCCTGGTCGGCATGAATTATTCCACAACCCAGCCACCTGTTCTGTTCTGTTGAAACCCAGTCAAGGGGCTTTGGCTGACAAGGCCTTTGATCCCACAACAGCCAACGATGTACTCCATGATGAGGCTCTTGTACCAGGCCTGTGTGATATCCCCCTCCCTGTGTGATATCCCCCTCCCTGTGTGATATCCCCCTCCCTGTGTGATATCCCCCTCCCTGTGTGATATCCCCCTCCTGTGTGATACCCCCTCCCTGTGTGATATCCCCCCCTCCCTGTGTGATATCCCCCCTCCCTGTGTGATATCCCCCTCCCTGTGTGATATCCCCCTCCCTGTGTGATATCCCCCTCCCTGTGTGATATCCCCCTCCCTGTGTGATATCCCCCTCCCGGTGTGATATCCCCCTCCCTGTGTGATATCCCCCTCCCTGTGTGATATCCCCCTCCCGGTGTGATATCCCCCTCCCTGTGTGATATCCCCTCCCTGTGTGATATCCCCCCCCCTGTGTGATATCCCCCTCCCGGTGTGATATCCCCCTCCCTGTGTGATATCCCCCTCCCTGTGTGATATCCCCCTCCCTGTGTGATATCCCCCTCCCTGTGTGATATCCCCCTCCCTGTGTGATATCCCCCTCCCTGTGTGATATCCCCCTCCCTGTGTGATATCCCCCTCCCTGTGTGATATCCCCCTCTCCCCCTTTCCCTTTCAGCCTCTTTCCCTGTCTCTGTCTCTCTCTGTTTCTCTCTCCCTCTATGTCCTCCATCTAAACCTCTCTTTCCCACTCTCTTAATGTCTTCCTTGCTCTGAGTTCCATCTTCCTCTTCCAACTTTTCAAGTTTCATATGTCATATGTCTGGATACACATGGTGTACAGTACACCGTCCAACGAGATGCTTACTTACCGGTTCCCTCATGATAACGCAACAACGATAAGATATAAGAGGCGGCACACATAAGCATTCCAGTGATAATATAATTAACATGCCAGCAGAAATGCAGAGGTTGGGGAAAACCTCTCTTTCCCACTCTCTTAAGGAGGAGTTTCAGGTGAACAGAGGAGGGAGTGAGGGATGAGGATGAGGAGATATAAGAGGTGAACAGAAGGAGAAATGGAGGGAGGGAGGAGGGAGGGAGGGAGAGGGAGGGAGGGAGGGAGGGAGGAGGGAGGGAGAGGGAGGGAGGGAGGGAGGGAGGGAGGTGAACAGGGAGGGAGAGGTGGGAGGTGAACAGAGGAGGGAGGGAGGGAGGAGGAGAGGTGAACAGAGGGAGGAAGGGAAGGAGGGAGGTGAACAGAGGAGGAGGGAGGGGGAGGGAGGGAGGGAGGGAGGGAGGAGGGAGGGAGGGAGGGGGAGGGAGGGAGGGAGGAGAGGAGGGAGGGAGGGAGGGAGGAGGGAGGGAGGTGAACAGAGGAGGGAGGGAGGAGAGGTGAACAGAGGAGGGAGTGAGGAGAGGAGGAGAGGTGAACAGAGGAGGGAGGGAGGTGAACAGAGGAGGGGGGAGGAGAGGTGAACAGAGGAGGGAGAGGAGTATGTTAAGCTGTCCGGTCGTCAGCAGTTCTCCCTGATGCTATCTGGCTATCAACAGCAGAGCACGGCCCCTGGCCCTGGCTGTCCCTCACTCCACCCTCCAGCCCAGGGGCCTCCTGCCTCAGCACCTACCCCAGCTGCATGCACTGATAGTGGGCAAGAGGACAGGACTGGAGGGGGGTGCGGTGGTGCTGGAGAAGAGTTATGGTGTTAGCATACACAAGGACATTCTGTGGGCATCTTGCTGTGTTTTAGCACATTTATATGGGCTTTGGGTATGGTAAACAGATACAGAAAGGTACAAAAACACACACACCACACACACACACACACACACACACACACACACACACACACACACACACACACACACACACACACACACACACACACACACACACACACACACACACACACACACGGAATAAGGTCTCAGAGAGTTACATGTCATCCAGCCTGCAGGGTGGATGGAACCCACAAACCCTCCCCTCCTGTTTCTCCCTTTCCTCTTCACCTTCTCTCTGTCTCCTCTCTTTTCTCTCTCTCCTCCTTTACACCCTCTCCTCCCTTTCCTCTCTCTCCTCCCACCTCTCTCTCACGCTCTCTCTCTCTCCTCCCTTCCCCCTCTCTCTCTCTCCTCCCTTATCCCTCTATCTCTCTCTCTCTCTCTCCTCCCTTCTGCCGCCCCCTTCCCTCCCTTTCTCCTCTCTCACGCTCTCTTCTCTCCCCTCCCTCTCCTCCCTCCTCCCCCTCTCTCTCTATCCCTCTCTCCCCTCCCTTCCCCCTCTCTCTCTCCTCCCTTACCCCCTTTCTCTCCTCCCTTCCCCCTCTCTCCTCCCTTCCCCCCTCTCTCTCCTGCCTTATCCCTCTCTCTTTTTCTCCATTTAACTTCACAAACACACAGTGTGCTATGCCCGCTCCTGAACAGTGAATCACAGAGGAAATGTCTGATCCACAAACCTATGACAGTCCAATATTTACAAAGGCAACATCTGAAGCCTCTGAAAAATATGTGAGGAAAATGCCAAACTCAATGCTGCAGAAATCCCACTGGCTGAGGAGATATGTGCTTTGGCTGGGTGGGTAATTTATGTTATGGAAAGATATGTAGATTTATCATGAAATGATGATATAGTGCACCGGTGCTTGGTGTCTCAACAGTGAGTTATTGCCTAGGGGGAAGAGGAATTGGTCCAGTATTTGTGTTCACAAGCATCGAGCATATCTAGCGTAGAGATAAGGGTATACAACAAATAGACTACAGTACAATACACATGCCACCAAAATATCCATTAGTTGTTTCCGCTGATGACCAAATGCAGCCACACACACACACACACACACACACACACACACACACACACACACACACACACACACACACACACACACACACACACACACACACACACACACACACACACACACACACACACACAGAGTTGACTGCCCTGTGGCAGTTATAGCTATACACCATCACAGCACTGACAAACACCTCCCGGGGGTCCCTCAGCTGATGCCCACATGACTATGCCACTTGGGAAATAACCTCTACCCAGACTGTGGTGACCTAGTGAAAGCCCCAACTCTCTCTCTCTAGACAGGGGTCATGTTCACTGACCTCACATGGAGGGCACAGGGCTGGAGGAGACCAGTATCGACTCCGGGGTAAAGTTTCCCTTAGTTACAGACCTAGGATCAGCCTCCTCTCCCCCAATCCTAACCTTGACCATTATAACGACAAGGTAATAACATAAAATGGGTAAATGCTAAACTGACCTAAGATCAGAATCTAGGGGCAACTTCAACCTACCCCATGTGTGTTTGCAAGGGGTGTTACGGTGGATCTCCTCTCCATCCCTCTTTAATCATAGACACAGACTCCAATCTAAAAACACACTGTGTATCCAGATACATCAGTGGGGAAAATATTTACTCTGTGAAACTTTCTCCATGTGGGAGGAGAATGGAACGGCTGTGTGTGTGTTGACTCTCCTGTGTAACCATGTTTGTTCTTCTGTGGTTTCCCCAAGGTGGGCTGCGTTGACATCTGCAGGGACTCTAACTACACACAAAGCCTTTTATCTCCCAGACTCCCTCACTGCCTCCACCACCAGCCAGGACACACTTGGGGAGCGCTAGAAAGCACAGCGCTTCAACATTAAGCTAACTCACTCATTGCTATTAGCATCTTCCTTAGCGTCTTCCCTCGCGTAGTCCGTAACGCACTCAAAGAATCCTATTAATACCCATTGACTATTAAACATGTAGGCTAATGCTAGTGTTACTACCACTGCAATGAATAGCCTCATTAGCATAATCTTCTATGCACAATCATGCACTCATAGACTTGTATTGCTACCATTTACAAGGTAAACATGTAGCTTGATGCTAATACAACTTCCATTGTGGCCTTTACTATAATCATCTTCTCTACTCTGTAAAGCACTTACAGATTTGTATTCATACCATTAACAACGTAAACATGTAAACTAATGATTAACACTATGAGCAGTGTCGAGGAAGCTACTCTGAAATATATAGTTTACCAAGCTACCGATTACTTCACACTGAAAGACGTTCAGCTACACTAAAGCTACTCTCAAGAAAAATATAGTGAACTTAAGTAAAAAGTATACTGAACAAAATGATATACGCAACATGCAACAATGTCAATTATTTGACTGAGTTACAGTTCGTATAAGGAAATCAGTCAATTCAAATAAATTCACCAAATCCTAATCTATGGATTTCACATGACTGGGCAGGGGCGCAGGGAAGGCATAGGCCTACCCACTGGGGAGCCAGGCCCAGCCAATAAAATGGCTTTATTGCAGTCAGAAATACTCAGTTTCATTAGCTGTCCAGGAGGCTGGTCTCAGACGTTCCTGTAGGTGAAGAACCCGGATGTGGAGGTCCTGGGCTGGTGTGGTTAAACGTGGTCTGTGGTTGTGAGATCGGTTGGACATACTGCCAAATTCTCTAAAATGAGGTTGGAGGCGGCTTACAGTACGGAAATTAAGATTCAATTCTCTGGCAACAGCTCTGGTGGACATTCCTGCAGTCAGTATGCCAATTTGTGCGCTCCCTCAAAACTTGAGACATCTGTGGAATTGTGTTGGGTGACAAAACTGCACATTTTATATTATGGCCTTTTACTGTCCCCAGCACAAGGTGCACCTGTGTAATGATCATGCTATTTAATCAGCTTCTTCATATGTCACACCTGTCAGGAGGATGGATTACCTTGGCAAAGAAGTAATGCTCACAGGGATGTAAACAAATTGGTGCACAAAATTCGAGAAACATTTCTGGGATTTGTTATTTCAGCTCATGAAACATGGGACCAACATTTTACATTTTGCCTTTATATTTTTGCTCAGTATAGTTCACTACTTCGCAAAACTGACTATGACTGGACTGTACTACCACTGTAATGACTACTATTAGCGGCAATTAAGGTCGAAGGAGATTATTTTTTGTTTTTGTCTGTATTACCGTCATTCACGGTAATGTAAACATTTTTCTTTTGAATGGAAACATCACCCGGACAAAAATGACCTGAACTGATCTGTTCAATTTTCCAGATGAGGGCTGGTCAATTATAGGGTAATGTCTGTGTGCCAGGGGACGTATTATGCTGATGTTGCCAGTGATAAGTCACAGATGATCCAGTCAGTTTTATGATCAAGGCGTCAGCCACACAATCATAACATCGTAACCTTGCTGCCCGCCCTCCTCCAGCCCCGGAGAGAGATGAGGAAATAGAACAGGAGAGGAAAGGATGTAAGGAGCTCTCCCCTAAACGCTGAAGAGAAAAAGTGTAAATAACATATTTCCTTTAAGTCGAGCATCTTTAGTATTACCATAGTAAAACAGTTTAAGTATTGCTATAGTAAAACATCTTTAGTATTACTATAGTAAAGCATCTTTAGTATTACTATAGTAAAGCATCTTTAGTATTACTATAGTAAAGCATCTTTAGTATTACCATAGTAAATCATCTTTAGTATTACTATAGTAAAGCATCTTTAGTATTACTATAGTAAAGCATCTTTAGTATTACTATAGTAAAGCATCTTTAGTATTACCATATTAAAACATCTTTAGTATTACTATAGTAAAGCATCTTTAGTATTACTATAGTAAAGCATCTTTAGCATTACTATAGTAAAACATCTTTAGTATTACTATAGTAAAACATCTTTAGTATTACTATAGTAAAGCATCTTTAGTATTACTATAGTAAAGGACCAGCACGCTGCAAGATTAACATCTCTCTCTCTCTCTCTCTCTCTCTCTCTCTCCCTCCCACCCCCTCTTGTTTGTGTGCATTCATTTGAGACTGTAAATGTGTGTTTGAGGGTGTCTTCAAGGTGTTTAAGTATGAGAGCAGATGAGACACCAAGTGAGAGAGAAAGCAAGTGAAGAGTGATAGAGACAGAGAGAGATAGAGAGCAAGAGAGACAGAGAGAGAGAGACAGAGACAGAGAGAGAGAACAGTCTGCAGCACCCAGCCTCACCCTACTAGAATCTGAAGTCAAATGTCTACTGTTTGCTGAATAATCTGGTGCTTCTGTCCCCAACCAAGGAGGACCTACAGCAGCACCTAGATCTTCTGCACATATTCTGCCAGACCGTGGGCCTGACAGTAAGACAGAAGAGTTCCCTAAGTAAGCTGGTCCTGGAGCTCTGTTCACAAACACAAACAGACCCCACAGAACCCCAGGACAGCAACACAATTAGACCCAACCAAATTATTTGACACAGAAACAATTAACAAAAACACCTGTGCAAAATAGAATGATATTTGACCCTAAACAGAGACTACACCATGGCTGAATACCTGACCACTATGACTGACCAAAAATTAAGGAACACTTTGACTATGTACAGATTCAGTGAGCATAGCCTTGCTGATGAAAAAGGTTGACGTAGGCAGACCAGGCTCTCAAGAGAAAACAGGCAATTTGCACACAGCCCACAAAATGAGGTGGAAACTGAGCTGCACTTCCTAACCTCCTGCCCAATGTATGACCATATTCAAAACAAATCCAATTGAAAACAAATCCAACTCCCATATCTATTGGGTGAAATACCACAGTGCGCAATCAAAGCAGCAAGATGTGTGACCTGTTGCCACACGAAAAGGGTAACCAGTGAAGAACAAACACCATTGTAAATACATCCTATATTCATCTTCATTTACTTCCCCTTTTGTACTTTAACTATTTGCACATCGTTACATCACTGTATATAAACATAATATGACATTTGAAATGTCTTTATTCTTTTGGTACGTTTGTGAGTGTAATATTCACTGTACATTTTTTCTTGTTTATTTCACTTATGTTTATTATCCATTTCACCTGCTTTGGCAACGCAAACATATGTTTCCCATGACAATAAAGGCCCTTAAATTGAAATTGAATTGAGCGAGAGCAGAGGTTCATTTTGCATCATACTCGTCCTGTGTGTCTTAAGCCCCACGGTACCACTAATCCTACTAGCCAATAAAGAGGAAGTCAAAGGAAAACAACGCTGAGGTGACCTCATCAGCCTGAGCCAAGGTGTGAAGGCTTAAGTAGTGTGGGCCAGCGAGAGAGAGACGTGTAAGACAAGGCTCCCTTCTCACCTCATCCCAAGTGCCCTGGTCAGTGCCTATCTATAATACTTGAACAGCTTCACTTCACTCACAGTCAAAGTCTGCTTCTCTCACTTCTCTTGTGATGTCATGTGTTAGTGAATTGAAACCTAAAGTTCTCACACGTTAAGGTCAATTGCTTTGAAGTTCTCTCACATCATTCACAGTAGAGGCACGGTAGGTTAACATTAATGCTTAAGCAAATTGGAACTATCACCAAAAGCAAATTTGTGCCTCATTTGCTTCTATACTAAATTACTATGGTAATACTGCTGCAAGGTGATGTTGATTTTATAGTTGCACTGAATAGAATGAATTGCGCCTACACTGAAAACCCTTGTCTGATAATACTCACTACTCAACCTGGTGATATGACAGCCACACAACTGATATAGCTTTCAGGCATAGGTAGTCTATGCCCTATAGGTAATCATGGGGCAGCACCAGAAAGAGCTGTCATCTTTCTCCCGGGACAGAGCCCTCTATAAGGCCAATAAAATAGTTTTTGACTCTTCCCATCCACTCCACTCTGAAGTCCAGCTCCTTCCCTCTGGACACCGGTACAGACTACCTAAGGTATAAAACACATAGGGCCAAGACTTTTACTCCAAATGCAATTCTGTATCTTAACAAATGTTGGACTAACTGCACTATGAAATTGAACACACCCTGCATGTTTGTTTGTAAATATCCTTTTCTATTTATTTAACATTTTTAGATGTTATATGTTTAATGACTGCTGCAAGATGAATTGCCACTTTGAGGATATTAAACTTTTCTGAATCGAGCTATTAGATTCGATTTAGCTATTACATTCGATCAGCTGCCATATTACCTAGGCCTTATTGGACTATTATGAAACATGGGACCAACAGCTGACCTGGCTTTCTCAATACTCCAGACATCCACAGAGAGTGATAAGAAGAGACTTGCCGAGAGAGAATCTGTAAAATCTGCAAGACAAAAAGACTGCAGGGAAAAGCAGGCCGCGACAGTGACAGCTATTTTTATCCAGGTCACACTCGTCCTAGACAGTCAATGACACATACACGGACACACACAGATATACACACATACACACACACGCACACGCACACGCACACGCACACGCACACACACACACATGGAGTGGACTTAAAGGCTTCCTTCCACCATGGAGTGGACTTAAAAGCTTCCTTCCACCATGGAGTGGACTTAAAAGGCTCCTTTCTCTTTGGCGTGGACTCAAGAGCCTCCTTCCACCGTGGAGTGGACTTAAAAGCCTCCTTCCACCGTGGAGTGGATTTAAAAGCCTCCTTCCACCGTGGAGTGGATTTAAAAGCCTCCTTCCACCATGGAGTGGACTTAACACCATAGTACCCTCCAAGCTCGTCATCAAGCTCGAGACCCTGGGTCTCGACCCCGCCCTGTGCAACTGGGTACTGGACTTCCTGACGAGCCGCCCCCTGGTGGTGAGGGTAGGCAACAACATCTCCACCCCGCTGATCCTCAACACTGGGGCCCCACAAGGGTGCGTTCTGAGCCCTCTCCTGTACTCCCTGTTCACCCACGACTGCGTGGCCACGTACGCCTCCAACTCAATCATCAAGTTTGCGGACGACACAACAGTGGTAGGCTTGATTACCAACAACGACGAGACAGCCTACAGGGAGGAGGTGAGGGCCCTCGGAGTGTGGTGTCAGGAAAATAACCTCACACTCAATGTCAACAAAACTAAGGAGATGATTGTGGACTTCAGGAAACAGCAGAGGGAACAACCCCCTATCCACATCGATGGAACAGTAGTGGAGAGGGTAGTAAGTTTTAAGTTCCTCGGCATACACATCACAGACAAACTGAATTGGTCCACCCACACAGACAGCATCGTGAAGAAGGCGCAGCAGCGCCTCTTCAACCTCAGGAGGCTGAAGAAATTTGGCTTGTCACCAAAAGCACTCACAAACTTCTACAGATGCACAATCGAGAGCATCCTGGCGGGCTGTATCACCACCTGGTACGGCAACTGCTCAACCCACAACCGTAAGGCTCTCCAGAGGGTAGTGAGGTCTGCACAACGCATCACCGTGGGCAAACTACCTGCCCTCCAGGACACCTACACCACCCGATGTTACAGGAAGGCCATAAAGATCATCAAGGACAACAACCACCCGAGCCACTGCCTGTTCACCCCGCTATCAACCAGAAGGCGAGGTCAGTACAGGTGCATCAAAGCTGGGACCGAGAGACTGAAAAACAGCTTCTATCTCAAGGCCATCAGGCTGTTAAACAGCCACCACTAACATTGAGTGGCTGCTGCCAACACACTGACTCAACTCCAGCCACTTTAATAATGGGAATTGATGGGAAATGATGTAAAATATATCACTAACCACTTTAAACAATGCTACCTAATATAATGTTTACATACCCTACATTATTAATCTCATATGTATATGTATATACTGTACTCTATATCATCTACTGCATCTTTATGTAATACATGTATCACTTGCCACTTTAACTATGCCACTTTGTTTACATACTCATCTCATATGTATGTACTGTACTCGATACCATCTACTGTATCTTGCCTATGCTGCTCTGTACCATCACTCATTCATATATCTTTATGTACATATTCTTTATCCCCTTACACTAGTGTGTATAAGACAGTAGTTTTGGAATTGTTAGTTAGATTACTTTGGTTATTACTACATTGTCGGAACTAGAAGCACAAGCATTTCGCTACACTCGCATTAACATCTGCTAACCATGTGTTTGCGACAAATAAAATTGATTTGATTTGATTTAAAAGCCTCCTTCCACCGTGGAGGGGATTTAAAAGCCTCCTTCCACCGTGGAGTGGACTTAAAAGCTTCCTTCTACTGTGGAGTGGGCTTAAATGCCTCCTTCCACCGTGGAGTGGACTTAAAAGCCTCCTTCCACCATGGAGTGGACTTAAAAGCCTCCTTCCACCATGGTGTGGACTTAAAAGCCTCTTTCCACCATGGTGTGGACTTAAAAGCCTCCTTCCACCATGGAGTGGACTTAAAAGCCTCCTTCCACCATGGAGTGGACTTAAAAACAACCCTCTATCCCAGAACAACTCAAATCATCCCAAACCTAATCTTCTAAGAAGTGAAATTCCATAAGCTGTGGGGACCTTCCAATTTTGGGGGGGAGTTTGAGAAATAATTGATTTTGCGCCGTCGTTCGTGACGGAAAATGGCCGCCATAAAAAATTGACAGGGGAGTGTCTGAAGCAGCCGTTTCATGCATTATTTAATGTAGAACGGGGACATTTAACCTGTTTCTCCTCCTTCCTCCTTCTGCTCCTCAGGAAGACTCAAAACCAAATCAAATCAAGTCACAGTGACAGTGACAGTGATATATATATATATATATATATAGCAGTGTGTATATATATATATATATAGTATATTTATCTATATATATATATATATATATATATATATATATATATATTTATATATACAGATAAATATACTATATATATATATATATATACTGCTCAAAAAAATAAAGGGAACACTAAAATAACACATCCTAGATCTGAATTAATGAAATATTCTTATTAAATACTTTTTTCTTTACATAGTTGAATGTGCTGACAACAAAATCACACAAAAATTATCAATGGAAATCAAATGTATCAACCCTTGGAGGTCTGGATTTGGAGTCACACCCAAAATTAAAGTGGAAAACCTCACTACAGGCTGATCCAACTTTGATGTAATGTCCTTAAAATAAGTCAAAATGAGGCTCAGTAGTTTGTGTGGCCTCCACGTGCCTGTATGGCCTCCCTGCAATGCCTGGGCATGCTCCTGATGAGGTGGCGGATGGTCTCCTGAGGGATCTCCTCCCAGACCTGGACTTAAGCATCCGCCAACTCCTGGACAGTCTGTGGTGCAACGTGGCGTTGGTGGATGGAGCGAGACATGATTTCCCAGTTGTGCTCAATTGGATTCAGGTCTGGGGAACGGGCGGGCCAGTCCATAGCATCAATGCCTTCCTCTTGCAGGAACTGCTGACACACTCCAGCCACATGAGGTCTAGCATTGTCTTGCATTAGGAGGAACCCAGGGCATCCGCACCAGCATATGGTCTCACAAGGGGTCTGAGGATCTCATTTCGGTACCTAATGGCATTCAGGCTACCTCTGCGAGCACATGGAGGGCTGTGCGGCCCCCCAAAGAAATGCCACCCCACACCATGACTGACCCACCGCCAAAACAATCATGCTGGAGAATGTTACGGCCTCCTCAACGTCTCCTGATGTACTGGCCTGTCTCCTGGTAGCGCCTCCATGCTCTGGACACTACGCTGACAGACACAGCAAACCTTCTTGCCACAGCTCGCATTGATGTGCCATCCTGGATGAGTTGCACTACCTCAGCCACTTGAGTGGGTTGTAGACTCCGTCTCATGCTACCACTAGAGTGAAAGCACCGTCAGCATTCAAAAGTGACCAAAACATCAGCCAGGAAGCATAGGAACTGAGAAGTGGTCTGTGGTTATCACCTGCAGAACCACTCCTTTATTGGGGGTGTCTTGCTAATTGCCTATCATTTCCACCTGTTGTCTATTCCATTTGCACAACAGCATGTGCAATATATTGTCAATAAGTGTTGCTTTCTAAGTGGACAGTTTGATTTCAAAGAAGTGTGATTGACTTGGAGTTGCATTGTGTTGTTTAAGTGGTCCCTTTATTTTTTATATAGAGATAAAAAAATGTATATATATATATAGTATATTTATCTGTCACTGGAACACAGTCTTCCTGAGTGTACAAAACATTATGAACACCTGGTCTTTCCATGACAGACTGTTGGAAGGAAATGGTGTTGGGTTCGTCTCTGTGGTAAAACTACAGTCAAGAAGTTTTTTCTCAAATCCTCTAGCCTACATGCATTTATTTATCATTTACATATAACTCAGTCAGTGGTTTATACCATGTCCCCTAGCTGTGCTTTAGTGACCCCAATGTCACCAGTCCCTATAGGAGCAATATAAACAGCTGTTAGGAACCAAGCTTCTGTCTGATAATGGCCGTGGGGGAAAGGTTAGCCTGCGACACACTGGCATCTGCCCTTATCTGGCTTTTTTTCATCGCTTTCATCACCTATCATCAGTTCCTATGTTCAATGTCTCTGTCTATCTTTACCCACCACTCTCTCTTTTTCTCGCTCGTGTTGTGTGAAAGTCATCCAGTATGTTAGGGGTCGAAGGTGGTAGAGAGAGTCTCTGGCCCCACTATAAACAGTGCAGGTGCTGGAGAAGGAGTGATGCAAGGGCCATTATAGGTCTCTCGGAACTCCCTCACACACACACACACACACATTGTGTTATCATGGTTACACTGCCCGGCGAGACCTTGTTACACACACACAAACACACACAATAACAAATGGACACTTGGCCCATCTATTTTTCCCGAAGACCACCAGTCTCCCACCAGAGTAGAGATGTAAAAAATGGGGGAAAGAAAGGCTAGGTATTAGCCATCGAGTGCTATATATGGGGCAGCAGGGTAGCCTAGTGGGGTAGCCTAGTGGTTAGAGCTTTGGACTAGTAACCGGAAGGTTGCAAATTCAAACCCCCGAGCTGACAAGATATAAATCTGTCGTTCTGCCCCTGAACAGGCAGTTAACCCACTGTTCCTAGGCTGTCATTGAAAATAAGAATTTGTTCTTAACTGACTTGCCTAGTTAAATAAAGGTAAAATAAAAATAAAATAAGTAAATATATCAACTAATAGTACAACTCCAATCCATTCTGAGCTCACTTCCTTTATATGTTCAAATCTCTTTTTCCATTTTTTTTACCGTAGCATAAGGGTAGTCTATAAAAGAGGACTATTTCAACCACATGGTGTTGTGTCGACTGCTGCGACTCCTGTTGAAATAGAGGTAAATGAGAAGGTACTCGACGCAATTGACAACTTCAAAGCTTACCTATAATGCTCAAGGCCATTTCTGAGGATGCGAACAACCGCTTTCAGAGCACTTTCACCAATCATATTTCCAAAACACACTGAACAAAACATACTGAACAAAACACATCAAACCAACTCTGAACAACTTTACCAAGCAGACAAAGCAGGGAGGGCGAGAGGATAAGAGCAATGGAATCGAAACGACTCAATTGTCTTGCGGAAGACAAAAAGGGTCAAGTTGCAACCAATTCCTTGACTCGGTTTCCTCCGGTACGCGTTTCCATGTTGTTTTGGAGAGTTCTCATCTCGTTACCTACACAACTACAGCGTGTAAACATTCATTTTCAGGCGATGAATGATTTGTCACACTCCACTCGACACGATAGTGTGAAAGTAAGATTGGATGAAACATGCATCGGATCTGTATCCATAATTTACAGGTTGTACAAAGCTTCTGTTTGCTGGCGGCCGGGATCCTGCCACTTCTTGGTATGTTTAAAAGCCTGTTTTGTGTCTGGGGGTGAACAAAACGACTGTCATCTTTGGGGAATATGCCCACCTGCAAGACAATTCGCACAGAGCCTGAGAACATGTTTAGATGTTAGGATGTTGTGTCAAACATCTCCTCTGATAGAGAGAAGCAAAGAGATGACAAGATAACACTTTGTTACGTAAAAACACAGGGAGTAACTTATGCAATTACAGCACCGAAAAGGTAGTAGGAACATTAACACTCAAAGGATAAGAGCTACAGCAAAACCCTCAAGCTGAACATGTAAGTCAATCTTGTAAGTAAGACGTCTCTTCAAACTCAAGAATCTCTGATATCATGCCAAATTCATAGGTGGAGAGACTGCACAAGTATGTCTCTTGAAAAAGTGTACAGCACAGGAGAGAGGCTTTTTGATGTTCCACCCATGGAAAGAATAAGACAAAACTCCATCGTTCTGCCCTTCGTCCTCCACTTTCCCTCTGTCAATCTTCACCTTCTCTGATCAATTATTCCACATTCTACTGCTCTCCCTAGTTAGCGTTCACTCCTTCCACCTGTCCACTCTTTCCCCTTATCCTCCCATCTTAATCTCCCCCCACTCCTCCAGTAGCATTTCTCTCTCTCCTTTACTTTGTTTTGCCTCTCTCAGCTTGGGTATCAAATTCACATCTGACATGCTGTGTTATCTTGGCTGTAAGAGCCCAATGTGATTACCCGGAGCTCTATCCCCCTATCTCCAACTAAGCCACTAACGTCTTCAATCACAGTGTGCCCCCTCGCCGTTTCACGAGATGGAGAGAGGAAGGAGGAGAGAGAATATTAACATTCCAAACAGCCATTTTATTACGAGAGACGGATCTATAAATATTGCATGGCCTCACACTGTTCTGTAAATGACAGGGAAGGAGGAATGGAGGGAAGGGGGGGATGAGGTTGAGAGAAAAGTCAAAGCTAACAAAATATTCATGTTTATTACCTTAATGTGACTGAACGTGGGGAATGAGGTACTAATGTATTCTGGGTAGTGAAAGTCTGAAAGAGCCAACAATCTTTCTCTATTTGGACAGCGACAGTTCTGAAAGTGAAATCCTCTTTGTAACAGTGAAGCAGCGTTTAAGTCAAATCAAATGTGTGAATTTGTTATTGGAAACCTTGATAGTATATAAAAAATAATATTTCATTTTAAAGAAACAGAGCTAGCACTGAAATGAAACGTGTATCCCCAATGTCCACTTTAGCTTTTTGGGGGGTGGGGAGATTATTAAGTGCAGTTTCAATGTTAGCCCTTTTCAATGATTACCCTATAGGTTCTTAATTAACCAAGTACAGTCCCTGCATCGATAAGGAGTTTGTACTGATGTTTGATTATGTGGATAAACCTGCTCCTATGAACCAGTTACTGTCTTTCAGTGTGTTTAATCTTAACTACAAAAAAATACATGCTACTAATGTACTAATAATGTACTAATAATAGAACAATCCACTTCCAAATTGATTGTGGTGTAATTACACTAACATCGACAATGGCCTTGTAGTGTTTAATTAGTACTAACCTCTCTACTAAAGTTAGTAACTATTCAAATATGAGCTGCAAAATAGACGTTCCATCGGTTACTGGTTAGTATTTACAGGACAAACATAACTTAAGAGATATTTCCCTTTAGGAATATCATCAGGTCTGGGATCCCTGCTCTATTAGGGAGAAAAACAGAGAGAGACAGAGACGGAGGGAGAGAGGGAGGGAGAGAGGGGGGGAGTGAACGAGGGAGAGTAAATGAGAGAAATAGAGATCATTTCCAGGCTGATCTCTCTCTCGTTGAGTGGATGAGACGACGGCTGAGGAGACAGATGAGGTGGTGGGGGTTGGTTAAGGTGATGTCAGAGTTGTAATCTGAGCTCCTGTGGTGGATATGTGGATATGAGGGATCCTGGTTAGAGCCCCATGCTCCCCTCCGGTCCTCAACCACAGTTGGAGTCTCATTTCCCTGCCTGCATGGGTAATGTTCTGGGGATGATTCTACTGGCAGGAGAGGGGAGGGGAGGGGAGGGGAGATGGAAGAGGGAGAAAGGGAGGAGAGGAAAGGAGAAAGGAGAGGAAAGGAGAGGGGAGAGGAGAAGAGATAAAAAAGGGGAGGTGCGGTGCAGTGAGGTGAGGTGAGTAGAAGGGAGAGGAGGGGCGAGGAGCGGGGAAAGGAGAAGAGTCATCCCAAGTCTAACCTTACATTATATTTACAAAACTATGTGGACAAATTTGTGGATTTGGCTATCTCAGCCACACCCGTTTCTGACAGGTGTATAAAATAGAGCACACAGCCATGCGATCTCCATAGACAAACATTGGCAGTAGAATGGCCTTGAGCTCAGTGTGTGGCACCTTCATAGGATGCCAGCTTTCCAACAAGTCAGTTTGTCAAACGTGTGCCTTGCTGTCTGCCCCAGTCAAGTGCTGTCATTGTAAAGTGGAAACGTCTAGGAGCAACAACGCCTTAGCTGAGAAGTGGTAGACCATACAAGTTCACAGAACGGGACCGCCGATTGCTTATGCGCTTAGCTTGCAAAACTCACTACTAAGATTCACACAGCTTCTTGAAGCAATGTCAGCACAAGAAGTGTTCTTCGGGAGCTTCATGAAATGGGTTTCCTTGGCCGAGCAGCCACACACAAGCCTAAGACCACTATCGGCAATGCCAAGCGTTGGCAGGAGAGGTATAAAGCTCACTGCCATTGAAGCAGTGGAAACACGTTCTCTGAAAGGATGTCTGATGGACAAATCTGGGTTTGTCCCAGGAGAACGCTACCTGTAAAGTTTGGTGGAGGAGGAATAATGTTCTGGGGCTGTTTTTTATGGTGTTGGCTAAGCCCCATAATTCCAGTGAGGGGAAATCTTAATGCTACAGCATACAATGACATTTTAAACAATTCTGTGCTTCCAACTTTGTGGCAACAGTTTGGGGAAGGCCCTTTCCTGTTTCAGCATGACAATGCCCCCCGTGCACAAAGTGAGGTGCATACAGAAATGGTTTGTTGAGATCGGTGTGGAAGAACTTGACTGGCCTGTACAGAGCCCTGACCTCAACCCCATCGAACACCTTTGGGATGAATTGGATCAGCGATTGCAAGCCAGGCCTATTCGCCCAACATCAGTGACCGACCTCACTAATGCTCTTGTGGCTGAATGGAAGCAAGTCCCTGCAGCAAGGTTCCACAATTTAGTGGAGAGCCTTCCCAGAAGAGTGGAGGCTGTTGTAGTAGCAAAGAGGGGACCATCAGTGATTGCAAGCCAGGCCTAATCGCCCAACATCAGTGACCGACCTCACTAATGCTCTTGTGGCTGAATGGAAGCAAGTCCCTGCAGCAAGGTTCCAAAATGTAGTGGAAAGCCTTCCCAGAAGAGTGGAGGCTGTTATAGTAGCAAAGGGGGGACCAACTCCAAATTAATGGGCATGATTTTGGAATGAGATGTTCGACGAGCAGGTGCCCATATACTTTTGGTCATGTAGTGTACATTGGAAAAAATGATCTAGCAGATATTCCTTAATATTCATAGCAAACAGCACATTATTTCAAAATATCTTAATATAGACATACTATGTTATAGTCTGCTGTAATGCTTTAGTGAATAAAGAAAGCAATATTTTCTGACACCTGTGCAGTGGGTATGAGGTCCCTACAGTAATCCTCTACTTGTGCCCGAGGACTTTGCTTAATCATCATGCACACTAAAACACACGCACACTAAAACACACGCACACTAAAACACATGCACACAATAACACATGCACATTAAAACACACGCACACTAAAACACATGCACACAATAACACATGCACATTAAAACACACGCACACTAAAACACATGCACACAATAACACATGCACACAATAACACATGCACATTAAAACACATGCACACTAAAACACACGCACACTAAAACACACAGTTGGTAGCTGGGAAGTAATGAAAACACTACACCTCTGGAACACGCAAGAAAACAATTACGCCCGCTTACGCAGGAAAAGACAGAAGAGTACTTACAATGGTCTTATCTCTCTCCCTCTATCCTTTCTCTCATCTTTCCCTCTTTTTCACTTCCTCCCATCCTGACCTCTGTCTGAGCCTATGGAGCTGTGTGACAGTGGAAACCAGAGACAGATCCATGACACACTCAGTTATTGATGTGTGTGTGTGTGTGTGTGTGTGTGTGTGTGTGTGTGTGTGTGTGTGTGTGTGTGTGTGTGTGTGTGTGTGTGTGTGTGTGTGTGTGTGTGTGAGAGAGAGAGAGAGAGAGAGAGAGAGAGAGTGTGTGTGACAGTGTGAGAGTATGTGAGAGTGTGTAGAGAAAGATGAGATGGAGAAAAATAGACAGAAAGTATAGTGTGTGTGTAGATGTGTGTAAGTTGGAGGTGATGGTGGGGGAATTCATATACATGATCCATCTACAGTAACTGTGTTCTGGGGTTTCCTGTCCATTAAGGTGGGGATGATCTACTAACCCTGTCTATCTTCATCTGTTTGCCTCTGAAACTGAGCAATACCTTCCTTCCTCTCATACAAGACTGGATGTCCTCTCCATCCATTATGGATTCCATCCAGTCACAATAAAAATACACACATACTTTTCCCCCCTTTAAGCAATTACAGTCACCAAGGTTCTACACTAGGCCTTGTAAACATAGGTTCACTTCGCCAGTAGTCAGAACAAACCACCACAACTTCATGTCTTCTCAGTGTCCCAACACTCCTCATGTCTTCTCAGTGTTCCAACCCTCTTCATGTCTTCTCAGTGTTCTAACCCTCCTCATGTCTTCTCGGTGTTCCAAACCTCCTCATGTCTTCTCAGTGTTCCAACCCTCCTCATGTCTTCTCAGTGTTCCAAACCTCCTCATGTCTTCTCAGTGTGCCAACCCTCCTCATGTCTTCTCAGTGTTCCAACCCTCCTCATGTCCTCACAGTGTTACAACCCTCTTCATGTCTTCTCAGTGTTCTAACCCTCCTCATGTCTTCTCAGTGTTCCAAACCTCCTCATGTCTTCTCTGTATTCCAACCCTCTTCATGTCTTCTCGGTGTTCTAACCCTCCTCATGTCTTCTCGGTGTTCCAAACCTCCTCATGTCTTCTCAGTGTTCCAATCCTCCTCATGTCTTCTCTGTGTTCCAGACCTCCTCATGTCCTCACAGTGTTCCAACCGTCCTCATGTCTTCTTAGTGTTCCAACCCTCCTCATGTCTTCTCAATGTCCCAACCCTCCTCATGTCCTCTTGGTGTTCCAACCGTCCTCATGTCCTCTTGGTGTTCCAACCGTCCTCATGTCTTCTTAATGTCCCAACCCTCCTCATATGTTCTTAGTGTTCGAACTCTAATCATGTCTTCTCAGTGTTCCAACCCTCCTCATGTCTTCTTAGTGTTCCAACCCTAATCATGTCTTCTCAGTGTTCCATCTCTCCTCATGTCTACTCGGCATTCCAACCCTCCTCATGTCTTCTTAGTGTTCCAACCCTCCTCATGTCTTCTTAGTGTTCCAACCATCCTCATGTCTACTCGGTATTCCAACCCTCCACATGTATTCTCTGTATTCCAATCCTCCTCATGTCTTTTTAGTGTTCCAACCCTCCTCATGTCTACTCGGTATTCCAATCCTCCTCATGTCTTCTTAATGTTCCAACCCTCCTCATGTCTTCTCCACTCCACTCTACTGAAAGGTTTGACTCAACAATAACCATGACTGAAGCAATCGATCTAGCCTCCGGACCTTGGAATGTTTGGCATATTCCAACAAAGGCCACAGCGACTTCGAAAGTCAATACGTACGGGAAGATAGAGAGAATAGCTGATATTACTGAGGGCTTTTGGTGGTTTCCAACAGTAAAGCCCTCTGACTATACAGACTACAGTACAAGGCCGTGACTGACCAGGGTGACATTAACTGGGGTAAAATAAATTAGATTCAGCTGTAACTGTTAGCTTCTTAGCTTCAAATGTACAAACTGCAGGTAAACATTCTGTGTAGTGTGAAGTCAGGGTAGGGTAGGGTATAGTGTGATGTAAAGGTAGGGTCTGGTGTAGTGTGATGTCAGGGTAGGGTTTAGTGTAGTGTGATGTAAAGGTAGGGTTTAGTGTAGTGTGATGTCAGGGTAGGGTTTAGTGTAGTGTGATGGCAGGGTAGGGTTTAGTGTAGTGTGATGTAAAGGTAGGGTTTAGTATAGTGTGATGTCAGGGTAGGGTAAGGTGTAGTGTGATGTCAGGGTAGGGTTTAGTGTAGTGTGATGTAAAGGTAGGGTATAGTGTGATGGCAGGGTAGGGTTTAGTGTAGTGTGATGTCAGGGTAGGGTAGGGTATAGTGTGATGTCAGGGTAGGGTAGGGTATAGTGTGATGTCAGGGTAGGGTATAGTGTAGTGTGATGTCAGGGTAGGGTTTAGTGTAGTGTGATGTCAGGGTAGTGTAGGGTGTAGTGTGATGTCAGGGTAGGGTTTAGTGTAGTGTGATGTAAAGGTAGGGTTTAGTGTGATGTCAGGGTAGGGTATAGTGTAGTGTGATGTCAGGGTAGGGTTTAGTGTAGTGTGATGTCAGGGTAGGGTTTAGTGTAGTGTGATGTCAGGGTAGGGTAGAGTGTGATGTCAGGGTAGGGTATAGTGTAGTGTGATGTCAGGGTAGGGTAGAGTGTGATGTCAGGGTAAGGTATAGTATAGTGTGATGTCAGGGTAGGGTTTAGTGTAGTGTGATGTAAAGGTAAGGTATAGTGTAGTGTGTAGTCAGGGTAGGGTTTAGTGTAGTGTGATGTCAGGGTAGGGTATAGTGTAGTGTGAAGTCAGGGTAGGGTAGGGTAGAGTGTGATGTCAGGGTAAGGTATAGTGTGATGTCAGGGTAGAAAGGAAGAAGGGGAGGAAGAGGAAGAAGGAAGAAGAAGAAGAGGAGGAGGTAAAGGGGGAGAAAGAGGGGAAGGAAAAGTAAGTGAATGAGAAGTAGAGGAATTCTAGAGCAACAAATACATTGTGGAGGGAAGAACAGTGTAGGGCTGGTGGGGGGAGGGGGGGTACAGACAGAGAAAGACAGATCGTGAGGCAAAATGTGATTCTTTAAAATGCAATTTTCCTACTCTCTCCCTCTTTCAAAGGCAGCACATTGTGTTCATAAATAAGTCAGGAGGCGACAGGGGGGCCAAGAGGACCTGCCTCTGAAACTGAGCAATACATTCCTTCCTCTCATACAAGACTGGATTTCCTCTCCATCCATTATGGATTCCATTCAGTCACAATAAGAATACACACATACTTTCCCCCCCTTTAAGCAATTACAGTCACACATACTGATAAACAGACACACACACTAGGGATGTGCACGGTTATTCAAATATCCGAATGGACCTTAGTATTCTAACGTGAAAAATTATAAACCCATTTTTTTAACACTGAAAAGGCTTTTTCTAAATGAAATGAAAATGTCCATGTGACACTGTTACATAGAGTGTCGATGAGTCTCCTGGGCGAATCCAGGAAACGTGCTTGCAATTCTGTTATTTCATGTCACAACAATATAGCATATCAGTTCTGCAATTTTTGTTATTTTATTTTTTTTAAATTGCTTTATCTGTCAAAGCATATTAGCTTTCATATTGTATTGTTGCTTTGGTCAAATTTAGTAAGGCAGCTCCAAAAATGCAGTTGTGTCAGCCCTCTGTGGTGGAGGGTCGGACAGAGAAAGTACAAAGCGTGTCGTTGAACTTCTATGGTTGCACGTGATTGGCTCAAGGTGCTGTCACTCATTTGGACACTAGGTCAATACACCAACTTCTGGGCGAGCGAGCCAGAAAAAGCCCCTCTTCAGTGCTCCATTGATTTACAGTAGAATTGCCCGCCGAAGAAGGCTCATTGTCCACAGATAAATCAACATCTTAATGCCTGGTAACTTTGATTGGACTGATAGCTAGCTAGTTATTTACCAGTTACTGTTACCACGTCTTCAAGCTAGGTAGTTTAGCTAGCTGAAACATGTCGACAAGCTCAGTTATCTCCTAGCAAATAATTGTCAAACAGTGTTATGAAGGAAATGTAGAGATAAAACGTATTGCTGCTCATTAGCTACCTAAACTGTTAAATATGGTCATCCATTAAAATAAAGCAAGCTGGAAAACAAGATTCAAGTTGAGTGGTTGGTGGTGGACCATGGAACAGAGACTAATATCTGTTTTGAGTGAGGTTAGCTATAATATCCTATACACGTGAGTGTACAAAACATTAGGACATGCACAGTGCGCCCCATAAAAAGACTGGTAGCTTGTTGTTTATGCTGGCCAATCAAAGCATCAAAGACGCTCGATGTAAGTGGAGTGAGAGTTCACTAATGCAGTGCAAGATGGAATAAAATTCTGGAAATAAAAGTTAGCAAAATTAAAAGGAGTAGGCTACAACGAGCAATTCAATTATCTTTTAATTGGGTTGGGGGAAAAGCGCAGCATGTGGCCTCAGTTAGCCTAGCTAGCTAGCTGCTCCATTCAATGCAGGCACTGTTATATGGGATGATAAATAACATTGTGGCTGCTGCAAGTTAGCGAGCTTTTCTCTCTCCCTCCGTCTGCTCGCTCCCATCTCGCCCGTTCCTCTGCAGCTGCAACAATAGAGTGCCAGTCTCTAAACACATGTAACAGGTGGTCAAACGAGTGATACTGTTCAAACACACATACACCAGTATTGACGTACATCCATACTTACATAAACACACACAACCGGTGGGTAACTAGACACTCCATTCACAAACACACATAGCATGTAGGATAATGCAAAAGAGCACTAATATTCAACACACATAACTGACAGGAGGACTGCAATAATTGCTGCCATGTAAACTGACTGACATTTTATAGAAGATTTTTTTAGTCTTTTTGTTTTTTAGATTTTTGTTTTAGTTAATTAAAGCATATCCAATTAAACTATCATAGCATATAAGTGTCACTTATATGACAATAACACAGGTTTCACTTCATATAGTAGTCTAATCCTATAAGCATTTTAGTCTAGTCACCATATAGTTGTCTAATCCCTCTATATTAAATCAAATCAAATGTATTTATATAGCCCTTCGTACATCAGCTGATATCTCAAAGCGCTGTACAGAAACCCAGCCTAAAACCGCAAACAATGCAGGTGTTGAAGCATGTAGGCTAGGAAAAACTCCCTAGTTAGGCCAAAACCTAGGAAGAAGCCTAGAGAGGTTTTAGGCTGGGGTGGCAGGGTAGCCTAGTGGTTAGAGCGTTGGACTAGTAACTTAAAGGTTGCAAGTTCAAATCCCTGAGCTGACAAGGTACAAATCTGTTGTTCTACCCCTGAACAGGCAGTTAACCCCTAGGCCGTCATTGAAAAAATCTTAACTGTCTTGCCTAGTTAAATAAAGGTATAAAATAAAAAGAGAAATCAGGCTATGAGGGGTGGCCAGTCCTCTTCTGGCTGTGCAGGGTGGAGATTTGTAACAGAACATGGCCAAGATGTTCATAAATGTCCAGCATGGTCAAGTAATAGGTCTGGGACAGGTAGCACGTCTGGTGAACAGGTCAGGATTCCATAGCTGCAGGCAGAACAGTTGAAACTGGAGCAGCAGCAAGTCCAGGTGGACTGGGGACAGCAAGGAGTCATCATGCCAGGTAGTCCTCAATAAGCATTTTAGTCTAGTCACCATAGTGTAGTCTAATCCTTCTATAAACCTCTATATGATTACTTCAGCTGTAATCTCCCATTACATCAAAAATGAAAGAAGAAGTATTTTACATTTTACATTTAAGTCATTTGGCAGACGCTCTTATCCAGAGCGACTTACAAATTGGTGAATTCACCTTATGACATCCAGTGGAACAGCCACTTTACAAAATCTGATGTAAGGGAACTCCATCTGCCGTCCCTTGTTGTTTTGGTGGAATTTTGAAAAACGCTACACATAATGCTCTGCTCTGTATAGCATATCCACCGATTCAGTTTTGATCTGAATTCAGTTTTGAAGTTGAACTAAACATCACCAGACATCGTCTGCAGGGGAACGATGACAGAGACTTGTCTGGGTTCACACAGCAAGGCAAGCTAATGCCGTTCCAAAAAGTGTCCCTCTCGCCACCAAAAGGGACTTGGGGAGCTCTGTGAAAAGTTCAGCCATCTTATCTCTGGTTACCATCTCTCCCTGAACACTGATCTGACAGCTGCTACAAAGGCCTGGAATCAAGTATGCTTCCTCCTTCCTTTATTGTCACCAGTGAGACTTTCCTACCATGCCTCAGTGCACATTGACGCTCACAGAGCAACAGAACACCATAACGCTTGTCTTCTCCAGCCTGCTGTGGGATCAATAGCCCTTTCATCCCATCTCTGTGGCCCTGATAACTGTCTAGGAAACCCAGGGTTAATGATAGGCAAAATAGTCCAACTTGGTTCTGTTTTTATATCAATCACGACAGAGTTTGGATTCGGGGATATGTGTTATGAGACGCCATTAGCTTATCTTCACAGAAGGTTTGAGTCATTCACGGCAGATCCCTAATGCCTGAGACGGGAAACACTCTTTACACACCATTTAGCCCGGTGGTCGGTGCTATATGTCATGGTGGGTGTGTGTTTCAAAGTGGACCATAAATTAAGCTATGGTGGGTTTGTACTTTATAGTTTACTTGCACTTTCATAGTATATGCACTTTCATATTAGTTTAACATTTTGTTTTACTTGAACTAATGATAGCTAGCTACAAATTGCCTCTACCAGTTTTCTCAAAAGTGGTGTGTAATGTCAAGTTTTGCTTGCTAGCCAACCAACGTCAATGTCGTTATCAAGCCAATCTACTAAATTTACCTGAGTGAAATACTCTGAACAAAAATCTAAACGCAACATGCAACAATTTCAGTTCATAAGGAAATCAATCATGTCAGCATACCAATTGTACACTCCCTCAAAACTTAAGACGTATATTTTGGCCTTTTGTTGTCCCCAGCACAAAGTGCACCTGTGTAATTATCATGCAGTTTAATCAGCTTCTTGATATCCCACACGTGTCAAGTGGATGGATTATCTTGGCAATGTAGAAATTCTCACTTAAAGAGATATAAACAAATTTGAGAAATATGCTTTTTTGTGTGTTTGGAATATTTCTGGGATGTTTTATTTAAACTAATGAAACATGGGATCAACACCTTACATGTTTGCATTTATATTTTTGTTCAGTGTATTTAATTGTGACTAGATTAAATCTAATTTCACTGAGATTGGTTTGTCAACACACAATATTGCCTGTATAATGGCAATCACTGAGATTCATTATTTGTGTTGCTGGCTTCATTGAAACCTGTTAATCTGATGGATTATGGATCTCCTTGGTCTCATGTATTTTGTTTGAGGACCTATACATGAGCTGAATTGATCCTGGAGGCCGATTTACACATCCAGTCTCATTACTTTGTGTGAATGATATCTCGTAACTTTAAACAACGTGAACTTTGTTTATCTTCTTTCTATCCTGTGGCTGCATGAAATAGCGAACATAACGTGAATTCAGCGATCACATTGGATTACTTCCTCTATTGTGGCTCCCTGACGAAACAGTAACATCCATTACTGTAGTTAGGCTTAGCCGACCAGTACTCTACGGCTTAACGGTGCATTGATTAGATTCCAGAGCGAGTGCTGGCTTGTTCTTATTCTTAATATTCTGTGCACCCATATGAAATGTATGTCCACCATGGAGTATAGCGCCGCACACCGGGCCAGTCGGCGTGAAAGGAGTAGTTACCGTCTCAAGCATTAGAGATCTGCCGTGAATGACTCAATCCTTCCGTGAAGATACGCCGATGGCGTCTCTTAACACATATCCCCTGTAGTGAAAATCCAAACTCAAAGTCATCATTGATATAAAAACAGAATCAAATTGGAGTATTTTGGCTGTTAGAGTGGGTCCCTGCCTGAGACTGTCTCAGTGTATCTGAAAGAGATTTAATGAGTCTCTGGTTAGGTTAGGTGCTGGAGGGGCATGGATCTTCATTGGCCTTCACAGATAGACGCAGGCCCTTATAGATTTCATGGAGTTATTGCTGAACATGTGACCTGACCATTAAAACCTCTGTCTTTGTAATGAAACTAGGGTCATGTCTATATGGGGTACAGCTTTTGTCAAAGGTCCTTCAAAAGTATATTTTTGTTGTTGTATTTTAGGTAACCCTAACCCTTTTCCTAACCTTAACCTAATTCTCCTAATCAGCAGTGTACTGTAACAGTTTTGACTTGAGGTTATTGTTTGTAGGGGTGCTAGCTAGGTTGTGCAAACCAGAGAAAAATATTGATTCCTCCTTTTTATTAGAGAGGGAATGAGTCCCGTCAGTCAAGTCTAGACCAATACAAAGGACTGATGTAAAAATGTCACTAGTAAATGTCCCGTCCCTCGGGCCTAAAAAAGTGTCCAGCCCGGGTAAATGAGTGCAGTGAACTCAAGTGACCTTAGTCACGCAATGTTAATCCGTTCATAAAGTGTAAACCCAGTCTCAATCATGCAATCAAAATGTCAAACTCTTTTACCACACAACCATAAAGAGTATCAAATCTCAGTAGTCTTCAACTACAACTGACCTCATAAATCAACCCGGTATAAATCACACTAAAACAAATTAAATACCGTTTGCCAAAAAGTTTGTCAGTCAGACAAGCCAATACGCCAACAGGTCTCCAGCAGAGACAGGCCATGAAGAAACAGCAGAGACAGGCCATGAAGAAACAGCAGAGACAGGCCATGAAGAAACAGCAGAGACAGGTTGTCAGTCAGACAATCCAGGCCATAGGCCATGAAGAAACAGCAGAGACAGGCCATGAAGAAACAGCAGAGACAGGCCATCCAGCAGAGACAGGCCATGAAGAAACAGCAGAGACAGGCCATGAAGAAACAGCAGAGACAGGCCATGAAGAAACAGCAGAGACAGGCCATGAAGAAACAGCAGAGACAGGCCATGAAGAAACAGCAGAGACAGGCCATGAAGAAACAGCAGAGACAGGCCATGAAGAAACAGCAGAGACAGGCCATGAAGAAGAAACAGCAGAGACAGGCCATGAAGAAACAGCAGAGACAGGCCATGAAGAAACAGCAGAGACAGGCCATGAAGAAACAGCAGAGACAGGCCATGAAGAAACAGCAGAGACAGGCCACGAAGAAACAGCAGAGACAGGCCATGAAGAAACAGCAGAGACAGGCCATGAAGAAACAGCAGAGACAGGCCATGATGAACCAGCAGAGACCAACTGAGATGTGTTTTCCAAAGTAAGAAATGAGTGGATCTGATCCTGGTTAAACTTGAGACAAGGCCACAAAGCAAAACAACAGAGTAAAGAAGCTTCGGGAACTGAGGGTTGGACACATCCTCATTGGCACCACCATGACAACCCACTCTTGTGCAGCTGATGCTGGCTATTTCATAGGGAATTAAAAGGAAAGCACTGAGACGGTTCAGACAAATTCAGGGCCGTCACAGTACGTCCTCTGAACTTGCCTCGAAAAGTACATTTGGACAAAAGCTGTATCCCGTCTAGACAACCTGAAACTATGGCCCTGTGTTTGTACTAAACAGGCCATGTGATGAGGACAAAATCCTAGCCCTACTCACAGGCCAACTGAAGTCATTCTAACAACAGATGCTAACTAGCCTTGATAGGTTATGTCAGTGACAGACCATCACTATGGTGACATACTTTGATTGACAGGTGGTCTAAGGTAGAAGTTCTGACAGGGCCTGCTCTTTTTTGATGCCTCATCTATTCATTAATTCATTAATGTCGCCTGCATGGGGGAAAAATGCTGACGCCAGTTTAGCTGTGAATCGGCTTCCCATCTCAGGCCCCGATCGTATCGATTCTTCTTGTTGGCCTCAGATTTAAAAAGAATGCCACACACACAGAGACACACACAGAGACACACACAGACACAGACACACATAGAGAGGGGTTGGGTTAAATGCGGAAGACACATTTCAGTCGAAGGCTTTCAGTTGTACAACTGACTAGGTATCTCCCCTTTTCTTTTCCTTTCCAACAGCCAGCATTCAACGCTGGGGAAAAACAGACCAATTAATATGAAATAAACATCCTATCTCGGCCTCTCCCTCCTCGTGTTTCAGAACCCGTCTACAGCATTTACTATGGGACTCTTAACAAGAAGTTGCATCATATTAGATTCCTACAACGATTCCCTTTTAAAAATGTGCCATAAATCTCAACCATATATGGTCAGTGGGATAACGCTGTCCGCTGTTGGCATCTTGATCGTAATTTAATTGACGGGCCAGGGGACCTGTGATTAATTATCCTCTTAAATGTCAGACGGATGACAATTAGACTGTCGACAATTAACAAGTCTAACAAACAAATACCTTCTGTATCCACCGGAACTCATTATTACTGTCATGGATGCTTTCCTGTGGACAAGAATACATCCAGTTAATGTGGGACCTGTTCTTATCTTCTAGCACAAAGTACATGATATGAGTGACATTTCCTACATCATAAAAGGATAATCGGGGCGGCAGGTGGCCTAGTGGTTAGAGCGTTGGACTAGTAACCAAAATGTTGCAAGATTGAATCCCTGAGCTGACATGTTAAAAATCTGTCGTTCTGCCCCTGAACAAGGCAGTTGACCCACTGTTCCTAGGCCGTCATTGAAAATAAGAATTTGTTGTTAACTGACTTGCCTAGTTACATAAGGTCAAATAAAATATAAAAATGTTACTTGACATATCCTCAAGTATGAGTTATCAACTGTCATTCTGATAGCACTGCTAGCTATTGCAGTTGTTGCCAATTTACCAAAAAGCTGTTACAAGTCATACAAGTTGCTGCAAAGCATATGCAGAGAACCTGGGAGCCGCGCACTCACTCTTTGAGGAAAGGTGTCTTGCCAAGGACACAAATAGACTTATTCAATTTGAATGAGCCTTCGTCTCTTCCCTCCATCTGTGTATAGAAGCATCTGGGCAAAAACACCAGACGGCAGACACGGCAAACCCCATTTTGGCCCATTAGGGGTTTGATAAATGTCTGCTGCTGGAACGCCGGCGACACGGAAGCGGGAACATCAGAGGAACGCCACAGCCCCTCTCCATCATCTTAAATGTTCCACAGAGGCGTTCGCTCCGCAATTAAACAAAGCGTGCAGCCCTGGACCCTAACCCGGGACTGTCGGAAAGCCCCCAAGCCACAGCTGCCTAGAAATAAGCCTGTCTTCTTACACGAACAGCGGGAGAAGAGAGAGTGGAGATGGGGGAAGAATGTAAGGAGGGAGAGAAAGAGCAAGGGGGGCTTGAAGCAGAGGCTTTTTCATTTTTATATCAAATCATTACAATTTTATCTCTTTCTCTTTCAAGTAAACATAGAACATATTCGCTAAAAGTTATGATGTAACTAAAGTTAATTATAGCTGGCCACCAGGTTCGCTCCATGGGGCGATGCACAATTGGCCTAGCGTCGTCCGTGTTAGGGAGGGTTTGGCCAGTAGGGATATCCTTGTCTCATCGCGCACCCGCGACTCTTGTGGAGGGCAGGGCGCAGTGCGCGCTAACCAAGGTAGCCAGGTGCTCGGTGTTTCCTCCAACATGCACAGTGTTTCCTCCGTCACATTGGTGCGGCTGGCTTCCGGGATGGATGCACGCTGTGTTAAGAAGCAGTGCGGCTTGGTTGGGTTGTGTTTCAGAGGACGCATGGCTTTCGACCTTCGTCTCTCCCGAGGACGTATGGGAGTTGTAGCGATGAGACAAGATAGTAATTAATAACAATTGGATACCACAAAATTGGGGAGAAAAGGGGGTAAAATTTAAATTAAATAAAAAAATAAAAAAACAAGTTAATTATAGCTTGGATGCATAGGCAGTGTTAACCCCGACCCCCATTCCTCTCCTGTAAATTAGCATTTCTCCTTTGCCAAGATAATCCAACCACCTGACAGGTGTGGCATATCAAGAACCTGATTAAACATTATGATCATTACACAGGTGCACCTTGTGCTGGGGACAATAAAAGGCCACTTTTAAATGTGCAGTTTTGTCACACAACACAAGACCACAGATGTCTCAAGTTTTTAGGTTGTGTAGAATTGGCATGCACCCACAGGAATGTCCAACAGAGCTGTTGCCAGAGAATTGAATGGTCATTCTCTATCAAAAGCATTTGTCAGTACATCCAACTGGCCTCACAACCGCAGGCCACGTGTAACCAAGCCATCCCAGAACCTCCACGTCCGGCTTCTTCACCCGCGGGATCGTCTAAGGGGGTGCTGCAGAGAATTTCTGTCTGTAATGAAACCCTTTCGTGGGGAAAAACTCATTCTGATTGGCTGGGCCTTTCTCCCCAGTGGGTGGGCCTGGTTGTTAAGTGGGTGGGTCTATGCCCTCCAAGGCCCACCCATGGCTGCACCCCTGCTCAGTCATGTCGAATCAATATATTAGGGCCTAATTTATTTATTTCATTTGACTGATTTCCTTATATGAGCTTTATTTCAGTCAAATCTTTTTAAAGGTTTATATTTTTGTTCAGTATACTTTTTACTCCATACATCTTGAATGCAGTAAAATGGACCAATTCACCCTCTAATCAAGAGAACATCCCTGATCTTCCCTACTGCCTCTGATCTGGCAGACTCACTAAACACACATGCTTCGTTTGTAAAATATTGTCTAAGTGTTGGAATTTGCCCGTGGCTATCTGTAAATGGGGGTGGAAAATTCCACCCCAAAATTACATTTTGGTATTTGTTTCATTAGTCCATTGTTGACATAGTCCCAAAATGTTTTGCTTGTCAGCACTCACGTTTTGAAGATATGTGACTCTCAAAATACAGAAATCATTGTTACTTTTACTTTTGATACTTAAGTATATTTTAGCATTAGTATATTTTAGCTTCCAAAAAGAGTTCTACTTGGATCCAAAAAGGGTTCTACCTGGATCAAAAAGGGTTCTCCCATGGGGACAGCCTCTGAACCCTTTTGGAATCCATTTTTCCAAGAGCGTAGGATATGCATAATTAACCTAAAAGCCTTTTTTAAAGAGTGTTCAGCAAGAGAAGCCATGCATCAACTGATTCTGAAGAGTGTTCTCCAAGATTGGAGAAAACATCCGCTGTGTATTGCTCTCGTAGTTTGAGGAGGCTTACAAGATAAATCTTCAATGCTCTTTCTGTCAAATGCATTCAAATATGCTAGAGATGCTCATATAACACGGCTCGTCCACGCCATGGCGGACCCGGAATTTGAACCCACGCCACCACAACACAACGCACTCCAGAAACACCATGTGATCCAGTTCGGTGTCCTGGAGAACAGTACTTTAGGTCTCAGGAATCCATGCTAACTTAGCCACCCGATCCACTACACTCACATGTGAGTACCGAGGTCACTCATCCTAAAACGTCACATAGTAGTGAGTACTAGTGATTAAGAGCACTGACTTGCCTTCTCCACAGTGTAGGATCCAAAGGAGACTGTAAGACAGTAGGTTAATTATGCATTATGTCATGTTGCGTGTCCTTTCTGCAGACTACACCAGCATTGTTTACGCTTAACATCACAATGGTGGGCTAACCCAACCACGACACACACACACTGCACTACATACACACACACTGCACACACACATACACATACACTTACAGAGACAGACACAAGCACAAATCCTGGCAGTGTGGTGCCAGGATAATAACCTCTCCCTCAACATGATCAAAACTAAGGAGATGACTGTGGACCACAGAAAAAGGAGGACAGAGCATGCCACCATTCTCATTGATGGGTCTGTAGTGGAGCAGGTTGAGAGCTTCAAGTTCCTTGGTGTCCACATCACCAACAAACTAACATGGTCCAAACACACCAAGACAGTAGTGAAAAAGGGAACGACAACACCTATTCCCCCTCAGAAGACTGAAAATATTTGGCATGGGTGCTCAGGTCCTCAAAACGTTCAACAGATGCACCATGCACTGGTTGCAGCACTGCCTGGTATGGTAACTGCACGGCCTCTGACCGCAAGGCACTACAGGGGGTAGTCCGTACGGCCCAGTAAGTCACTGGGGCCAAGCTCCCTGCCATCCAGGACCTCTATACCAGACGGTGTCAGATTTAGGCCAAAAAAATTGCCAAGGACTCCAGCCACTGTAGTCATAGACTGCTCTCTCTGCTAGGGCACGGCAAGCTGTACCAGAACACCACCTCTAGGTCAAAAAGGCTTCTTAACAGCTTCTACCCCCAAGCTACAAGACTCTTGAACAGTTAATCAAATGGCTACCTGGACTATTTGCATTGTCCACACCCCACCCAACCATTTATACGCTGCTGATACACTCTGTTTATAGCCAAGCATAGTTACTTTACCTCTTCCTACATGTACATACTACCTCAATTACCTCGACTAACCGGGGCACCGCACATTGACTCTGTATCAGAACCCCTGTATATAGCCTCCTCACATTGACTCTGTATCAGAACCCCTGTATATAGCCTCCTCACATTGACTCTGTATCAGAACCCCTGTATATAGCCTCCTCACATTGACTCTGTATCAGAACCCCTGTATATAGCCTCCTCATATTGACTCTGTATCAGAACCCCTGTATATAGTCTCCTCACATTGACTCTGTATCAAAACCCCTGTATATAGTCTCCTCACATTGACTCTGTATCAGAACCCCTGTATATAGCCTCCTCATATTGACTCTGTATCAGAACCCCTGTATATAGCCTCCTCACATTGACTCTGCACCGTAACCCCCTGCATATAGCCTCCTCACATTGACTCTGTATCAGAACCCCTGTATATAGTCTCCTCACATTGACTCTGTATCAGAACCCCTGTATATAGCCTCCTCACATTGACTCTGTATCAGAACCCCTGTATATAGTCTCCTCACATTGACTCTGTATCAGAACCCCTGTATATAGTCTCCTCACATTGACTCTGTATCAGAACCCCTGTATATAGCCTCCTCACATTGACTCTGTATCAGAACCCCTGTATATAGTCTCCTCACATTGACTCTGTATCAGAACCCCTGTATATAGTCTCCTCACATTGACTCTGTATCAGAACCCCTGTATATAGCCTCCTCACATTCACTCAATATCAGAACCCCTGTATATAGTCTCCTCACATTGACTCTGTATCAGAACCCCTGTATATAGCCTCCTCACATTCACTCTGTATCAGAACCCCTGTATATAGTCTCCTCACATTGACTCTGTATCAGAACCCCCTGTATTTAGCCTCCTCACATTGACTCTGTATCAGAACCCCTGTATATAGCCTCCTCACATTGACTCTGCACCGCAACCCCCTGTATATAGCCTCCTCACATTGACTCTGTATCAGAACCCCTGTATATAGCCTCCTCACATTGACTCTGCACCGCAACCCCCTGTATATAGCCTCCTCACATTGACTCTGTATCAGAACCCCTGTATATAGCCTCCTCACATTGACTCTGTATCAGAACCCCCTGTATATAGTCTCCTCACATTGACTCTGTATCAGAACCCCTGTATATAGCCTCCTCACATTGACTCTGTATCAGAACCCCTGTATATAGCCTCCTCACATTGACTCTGTATCAGAACCCCTGTATATAGCCTCCTCACATTGACTCTGTATCAGAACCCCTGTATATAGTCTCCTCACATTGACTCTGTATCAGAACCCCTGTATATAGTCTCCTCACATTGACTCTGTATCAGAACCCCTGTATATAGTCTCCTCACATTGACTCTGTATCAGAACCCCTGTATATAGCCTCCTCATATTGACTCTGTACCAGAACCCCTGTATATAGTCTCCTCACATTGACTCTGTATCAGAACCCCTGTATATAGTTTCCTCACATTGACTCTGTATCAGAACCCCTGTATATAGCCTCCTCATATTGACTCTGTACCAGAACCCCTGTATATAGTCTCCTCAAATTGACTCTGTATCAGAACCCCTGTATATAGTTTCCTCACATTGACTCTGTATCAGAACCCCTGTATATAGCCTCCTCATATTGACTCTGTACCAGAACCCCTGTATATAGTCTCCTCACATTGACTCTGTATCAGAACCCCTGTATATAGCCTCCTCATATTGACTCTGTATCAGAACCCCTGTATACAGTCTCCTCACATTGACTCTGTATAAGAACCCCTGTATATAGTCTCCTCACATTGACTCTGTATCAGAACCCCCTGTATATAGTCTCCTCACATTGACTCTGTATAAGAACCCCTGTATATAGTCTCCTCACATTGACTCTGTATAAGAACCCCTGTATATAGCCTCCTCACATTGACTCTGTATCAGAACCCCCTGTATTTAGCCTCGCTCCTGTTATTTTATTGTTGCTCCTTAATTATTTGTTATATTATATATTTTTTAAATCTTAAAACTGCATTGTTGGTTAAGGGCTTGTAGGTCAGCATTTCACTGTAAGGTCTACACCTGTTGTATTCGGCGCATGTGACAAGTACAATTTGATTTGAACACACACATTGCACACACACATTGCACACACACACACACACACACACAAACGCACGCACGCACGCACGCACGCACGCACGCACACACACACACACACACACACACACACACACACACACACACACACACACACACACACACACACACACCCTCTACGTACAGGAAAGCTATGGAGATGTTTCTTTATCCTATCAATGATTTAATCCTTATTACACACACCAACATACTCCATTGTCTTTCCACAGTGTGGGCTTCCACACACCACTGTCTACCAAACTCATTGGGAACCCATTACAAGGAAAGGTATTGTAAAGGGCTTGAATTGCCACTCACGGAATGCCTCTTAAGCATGTTAAGCTATTATCCATTGGGTTAGGGTTGGGAAAGCTGGCCAAAGAGTGAAGCCAAGAACTTGCGCCAACAACAATAGGCAGACATGAAGACGCTTGGCTACAGCTTGAGCCAAAGATGGAATAGGAACGCATAGACCAATGCTTATTAGACCAATGCTGCAATGACGTAGCGCAGCATACATACACTAGAAGATAGAATAAATATCCAGATGCTATGTAGCTGATGTCGATAGTGTGAAATCTGAATCCATTTTTTCCCCCTCTGATCTGTCCCAAGTGGTTCTATGCTAAACTGACAGAGGGCTGATTGAATTAAATGATTGTGTGTTGGTATTCCAACAGCAGTCAGTACACACACACAATCAACTGCTCCTCAGTGTGTGTGTGTGTGTGTGTGTGTGTGTGTGTGTGTGTGTGTGTGTGTGTGTGTGTGTGTGTGTGTGTGTGTGTGTGTGTGTGTGTGTGTGTGTGTGTGCGTGCGTGCGTGTGTGTGTGTGTGAGTAAGAAAGGCAAGTCTATATCGCCTCTCCACAGGCTCAGTGGGAGCCGGCGGGGCCCCTGATTGATGGACGGGACCGACCGTCGTTAAATATTCCTAGATTTACACTGGGACTGATGAAGCGATCATCTCCCCATCCACCGGCCTGCCGTAAATCCAGCCGGCCCCACTGCAGCCTGACAGCCTTGCCAGGAGAGGAGGAGAGGAGCGGGGGGAAATAGAGACAGTATGGGTGGAAGAAGAGGAGGAGTGGGGGAGAGCTGAGCAGGCAGCCGATGGGACAGAGACAGGAAATAAAACAACTATTTCTTTATGGATATACATTGAGATTTGCAGCTCTCCCAGGTGCACCGTATAGCATAGAAAGACATACACCCTCTCTAATATACTGTACATATTCCTACACCCCACACATAAACGCATTCCACCTTGGCGTGGCTGTCCATTTGAAATCGATGATGACAATGCTTTGCTTTTGTGACACACACATAAAAACACAAACATAAACATACATAAACCCCTCCTCCACACACACACATACACACACAATTGCACACATAAACACATACAATCTTGGCTGTCCATCGGAACACACACACACCCCAACACATATACACCCACCCTTCTCTCCCCACTGGGAATTAGCGGTGTTCCGTCACAACGTAGCATGCCTGCGACAATATGCCATAAGATTCCGTTAATTCGATAAGAATCTTCACATACCAATGGGTAGAAGCTTTGTGACAAGCATCATCCACTCAGAGCATCATCTGCTCAGACTGTTCACTCCAAGTAAACAAAGAAAGTAAAGGCTTCCTGTTCCATGCCCACAGGACTCCATTCCAGGGTTATAATCCCATTGTCAAGATGGAAACACACGCACAAACACACTACACCATATTTGTCTCATTCACCAACCCATGCACACACGCACGCGCACACGCACACACACACACTTACACCGTATTCGTCTCATTCATGAACACACACACACAAATACACACTCCAACCCTTGAGTAAGCTGACACCACGCTCACACAAATACACACTCCAACCCTTGAGTAAGCTGACACCTCGCTCACACAAATACACATTCCAACCCTTGAGTAAGCTGACACCTCGCTCACACAAATACACACTCCAACCCTTGAGTAAGCTGACACCTCGCTCACACAAAGCCAGAAATTATGGCAACCTTTAATTTGACGCTCTGGGCCCATCTCTCTGCTCAAGATGTCGCTTTGTCCAGCGATGAAATCACTGATGGAACACTGGGGCTCCTGAGGGGTCAGGCACGGGGCCACGGTGGGGAGGGGGGCTACGCCGTAACCCTTCCCTGTCCTGTGACAATCATCCCTCGTCCTCTAAGTATGACCAGGTGCCCCACAGCCCTGGTGTACAATTAGTCACTCTGCAGTGTGTGTGTGTGTGTGTGTGTGTGTGTGTGTGTGTGTGTGTGTGTGTGTGTGTGTGTGTGTGTGTGTGTGTGTGTGTGTGTGTGTGTGTGTGTGTGTGTGTGTGTGTGTGTGGACCAGGAAACTGCTCCTCTCCCTCTCTGTCAGTGTGTCTATGACGTACCCCTCAGAGCATCACTTTCCAGCCAAGGTAAACACACTGCGGCAACGGGCGACATTAAAGTTGTGGACACACTGCACCCACACGTACAGTATCCTTCCACTAATATCCCAGTTCATTCTCTATTTCCTTCTATATAGGACACTGTGGGTCAGTTGCCAAGACACATTTAAAGTCCTGGATCCAACGTTTTAAAAACAGCATTTTTAAAGTTCCAAATCTTGAAAACTTGATTGCTGACAAAAGGATGTGGGACTATACCAACAATGGACTAATGAAACAAATACCTAAAGACAGTTCGGGGTGGAGTTTTCTTTTAACCTGTACATCCAACCAGGAGCCAGTGCGCCTGCTCACTTTGTGAAAGCCAATGTGTTCAAATAGGTTGGATTCTATTGGGCAATGCAGTGGTGTGCAGTGGAATGGATCAAAGGCCAAATGCGTTTCAAGTCTCTAAACTCCGATGCGTTCAAGAGACTCACAGGTACAAAGGAATCCTGTAGGACATAAAACGATTGTCCATACGCCTTAGGCCTTAATAAAAACCCACAGCTATATTATTTTGTAGCAGCTACAGTATAACCATTATACAGCCGTTTGAGCAGGGCAGTGGCTTTTATCTCTACTCTCTAAGCCTCCAGATGCTGCAGGAAATATTAAATGGTTATATGCCCCAGCCTAGAACCATATTTTATGGAGCAGAGTGCACTGTTATCACTGCACTGGTCTATGTCAACCTGGGTGAGAGGGGGGGTGACCTGACAATCCCCCTCACAGGAAGTAGGCAGGCAGAGAGCAGAGGGGCTGCCCAGGGAGCTAAGTGCTGCTTCTGCAGTAAGCAGCAACATGTTAACTCCAGTCTGGGAGGTGCTCTCTATCACTCTCTCCATTGGATGAGTGTGGATGTCCCCTCCATCTGTTCCTTATTCTCTTTCTCCAATATCCCCCCATTTCTCTCACTGTGGATAACCAAATTAACTCCCTACTGTCTCTGTCTCTCTCTCTCTCTGTCTCTGTCTCTCTCTCTCTGTCTCTGTCTCTCTCTCTTTCTGCTCTCCTTCACTCCCTCCCTCTCTCCCTCTCTCCATCTATCCATTTATCCATCTCTCTGTGAAGAATGCTCCCGTCTGGGCTTGCTGCTCTCTGATGCAGAGCTGCAGTATATGAATGAGGGATGGACTGTTAAGGCAGAGAGGGACCAGCCAGGAGAACCGATGGAGGGAGGGAGGAAAGAGAGAGAGAAAATGAGAGAAAGAAATCAAAAAGAAAGAGGGATAAAGGTAGAGAGGGGTGTAAAGGGGTAGAGAGGGGTGTAAAGGGGTAGAGAGGGGTGTAAAGGGGTAGAGAGGGGTGTAAAGGGGTAGAGAGGGGTGTAAAGGGGTAGAGAGGGGGGTAAAGGGGTAGAGAGGGGAGTAAAGGGGTAGAGAGGGGGGTAAAGGGCTAGAGAGGGGTGTAAAGGGGTAGAGAGGGGTGTAAAGGGGTAGAGAGGTGTAAAGAGGAAGAGGGGTAGAGAGGGGTGTAAAGGGGTAGAGAGGGGTGTAAAGGGGTAGAGAAGGGTGTAAAGGGGTAGAGAGGGGAGTAAAGGGCTAGAGAGGGGTGTAAAGGGGTAGAGAGGGGGGTAAAGGGGTAGAGAGGGGTGTAAAGGGGTAGAGTGGTGTGAAGGGGTAGAGTGGTAGAGAGAGGTAGAGGGGTGTAAATGGGTAGAGAAGGGTGTAAAGGGGTAAAGAGGTGTGTAAAGGGGTAGAGAGGGGTGTAAAGGGGTAGAGAGGGGGGTAAAGGGGTAGAGAGGGGTGTAAAGGGGTAGAGAGGGGGTAAAGGGGTAGAGAGGGGGTAAAGGGGTAGAGAGGCGTGTAAAGGGGTAGAGAGGGGGGTAAAGGGGTAGAGAGGGGTGTAAAGGGGTAGAGAGAGGGGGTAAAGGGGTATAGAGGGATGTAAAGGGGTAAAGGGGGGGAGAGGGGTAGAGAGAGGTGTAAAGGGGTAGAGAGGGGGGTAAAGGGGTAGAGGGGTGTAAAGGGGTAGAGGGGTGTGAAGGGGTAGAGTGGTAGAGAGAGGTAGAGGGGTGTAAATGGGTAGAGAAGGGTGTAAAGAGGTAAAGAGGGGTGCAGAGGGTTGTGAAGGGGTAGAGAGGGGGGTAAAGGGTTAGAGAGGGGTGTAAAGGGGTAGAGAGGGGGGTAAAGGGGTAGAGAGGGGGTAAAGGGTTAGAGAGGGGTGTAAAGGGGTAGAGAGGGGGGTAAAGGGGTAGAGGGGTGTAAAGGGGTAGAGTGGTGTGAAGGGGTAGAGTGGTAGAGAGAGGTAGAGGGGTGTAAAGGGGTAGATAGGGGGGTAAAGGGGTAGAGAGGGGTGTAAAGGGGTAAAGAGGGGTGTAAAGCGGTAGAGAGGGGGTAAAGGGGTAGAGAGGGGTGTAAAGGGGTAGAGAGGGGGTAAAGGGGTAGAGAGGGGGGTAAATGGGTAGAGAGGGGTAAAGGGGTAGAGAGGGGTGTAAAGGGGTAGAGAGGGGTGTAAAGGGGTAGAGAGGAGAGTAAAGGGGTACAGAGGGTGTAAAGGGGTAGAGAAAGGTGTAAAGGGGTAGAGATGGGTGTAAAGGGGTAGTGAGGGGGGTAAAGGGGTAGAGAGGGGAGTAGAGGGGTAGAGAGGGGTAGAGAGGGGTGTAAAGGGGTAGAGAGGGGTGTAAAGGGGAAGAGGGGTAGAGAGTGGTGTAAAGGGGTAGAGAGGGGTGTAAAGGGTAGAGAGGGGTGTAAAGGGGTAGAGAGGGGGGTAAAGGTGTAGAGAGGGGGGTAAAGGGGTAGAGAGGGGTGTAAAGGGGTAGAGAAGGGTGTAAAGGTGTAGAGGAGTAGAGAGTAGTAAAGGGGTGTAAATGGGTAAAGAGGGGTGTAGAGGGTTGTAAAGGGGTCGAGGAGTGTAAAGGGGTAGAGGTTTGTAAAGGGGTATAGGTGTAGAGAGGGGTAGAGGGGTGTAAAGGGGTAGAGAGGGGTAGAGAGGGGTGTAAAGGGGTAGAGAGGTGTAAAGGGGAAGAGGGGTAGAGAGGTGTGTAAAGGGGTAGAGAGGGGTGTAAAGGGGTAGAGAGGGGTGTAAAGGGCTAGAGAGAGGTGTAAAGGGGTAGAGAGGGGTGTAAAGGGGTAGAGAGGGGTGTAAAGGGGTAGAGAGGGGGTAAAGGGGTAGAGAGGGATGTACAAGGGTAAAGGGGGAGAGAGGGGTGTAAATGGGTAGAGAAGGGTGTAAAGGGGTAGAGAATGGTGTGAAGGGGTAGAGAGGGGTGTAAAGGGGTAGAGAGGGATGTAAAGGGGTAGAGAGGGGTGTAAAGGGGTAGAGAGGGGTGTAAAGGGGTAGAGAGGGGTGTAAAGGGGTAGAGAGGAGAGTAAAGGGGTACAGAGGGGGTAAAGGGGTAGAGACGTAGATAAGGGTGTAAAGGGGTAGAGAAAGGTGTAAAGGGGTAGAGATGGGTGTAAAGGGGTAGTGAGGGGGGTAAAGGGGTAGAGAGGGGAGTAGAGGGGTAGAGAGGGGTAGAGAGGGGTGTAAAGGGGTAGAGAGAGGTGTAAAGGGGTACAGAGGTGTAAAGGGGAAGAGGGGTAGAGAGTGGTGTAAAGGGGTAGAGAGGGGTGTAAAGGGTAGAGAGGGGGGTAAAGGTGTAGAGAGGGGGGTAAAGGGGTAGAGAGGGGTGTAAAGGGGTAGAGAAGGGTGTAAAGGTGTAGAGGTGTAGAGAGGGGTAGAGGGGTGTAAATGGGTAAAGAGGGGTGTAGAGGGTTGTAAAGGGGTCCTCCTCCTCTTCCACCTCCTCCTCTCTTCCCCCTCCTTTAATCATTCTCCTCTCTCTCCTCCACCTGCTCCTCGTCCTCTTCCACCTCCTCCTCTCTTCCCCCTCATTTAATCATTCTCCTCTCTCTCCTCCACCCGCTCCTCCTCCTCTTCCACCTCCTCCTCTCTTCCCCCTCATTTAATCATTCTCCTCTCTCTCCTCCACCCGCTCCTCCTCCTCTTCCACCTCCTCCTCTCTTCCCCCTCCTTTAATCATTCTCTTCACTCTCCTCCACCCGCTCCTCCTCCTCCTTTCCTGGTGCTGCTCTCTCCCTCCCTCCCTCTTTCGCTCCCTCCCTGCCTGCTGAGTCACACGTCAACCTTGATTAAAAGCCTGTCTCACCCCTGACCACATTTGTCCCCACGCCGCCCTCCGCCTGCCCGCCCGGCACCGCCACAAACCAGCTGGTCAGGAGCCACTCTACCCCAGTGAGCCCATGACCTTGGCGGGGACAGCACATACACGCACACACACATACACACACAAAAAAAACACAAACACAAGTACACACAAGCTCACTGCTCTTCTCCTGGGAGTGTGAAAGGTGTCAGCTGCCATTTCAGAAGGCTGTGATTATCCTTGCAACCATGCCACCACTATGCCACCACTATGCCACCATGATGACACCGTTATGTCACCATGATGTCACCACTATAAAACACCACAATCCCACCCCCCTCTACCCCCCTCTACCCCTCTACCCATGCCACTATGATGCCACCATGACGCCACCACTAATCTACCATGATGCCACCGCCATGCCACTACTATGTCACCATGATGCCACCACCATGATGCCACCACCATGATGCCACCACCATGATGCCACCACCATGATGCCACCACCATGATGCCACCACCATGATACCATCATACCAACACCATGATGTCACCACCATACAACCACCCCACGATGCCGCCACCACCACCATACCACCACCATGATGCCACCACCACGATGCCATGCAGGTCAACCTCTGGCTCAAACATTCTTCAACAACAGCCTGGCTTGGAATATTTTATTTGACCTTTATTTAACACGGCAAGTCAGTTAAGAACAAATTCTTGTTTTCAATGACAGCCTAGGAACAGTGGGTTAACTTTCTTGTTCAGGGGCAGAACGACAGATTTGTACGTTGTCAGCTTGGGGATTTGAACTTGCAAACTTCCGGTTGCTGGTCCCCCGCTCTAACCACTAGGCTACCCTGCCGCCGAATAGTGGTGAATTACTGTAATTTAACCTTATAGGGTCTTGAGTTTGTCCCAGTCAGGTCAAGCTGTCAACAAAGACATATCTAAGCTATGATGTCAGATTTACCGAATGCAGGTTGCTAATAATAAGATAATAATGTGGGGTTGATTTCACATAATACATTCCCCATGGATAGTTTCTAAGCAGTTTAACCTAATGTGAAACTTAACGGCAGTGTATTTAGATACAATCAAGAGAGTGCCACTAAAAAACACTGGAACACCAAAACACTACCTTACACCTCCACCGCTTCTGATCTGATCACAACATTAGCATTTCACACCCTATGCCCAGATTTTGGCTGATCGCAAGTGTGAGTTGATTAAAAAGCTGCTTGCTTACTGTGTGTGTGCGCTCGTGCTGGCCTGTGTGGTAGTGTGCGTGCGAGACTGCTGATGTCTCTAAATCAGCCGTCATCGCAGCAGTAGTCTGATCCCCAGGCGCTGAGCCCTGACTCTACCTCTACATAGATCAATAATTAATACTGCCTGCTGCCGTCTCTTCCCAGCACTCAGTGGACACTTGCCTTCAAACACCTCCGTTTCTCCGTCCTTAACAACAGAGTGAAACTTTCAGAGAGAGAGATAGATAGATAGATAGATAGAGAGATAGAGAGAGAGAGAGAGAGAGAGAGAGAGAGAGAGAGAGAGAGAGAGAGAGAGAGAGAGAGAGAGAGAGAGAGAGAGAGAGAGAGAGAGAGAGAGAGAACACTGTATCAGCTCACCTACAGAACAATGGGAAAATGTCTGCGCACACACACAATCCATCATACACTCCCGGTAGGGAGCTGTCCGTAGGACATGAGGTGCTGAAAACACAATAACCCTGCACTGATGTGTTGTAGAAGGATAGGAGAGGTGGAGTGTGGATCTGTGCAAGGTGTTGAAATCAGAGGGGCCAGTAAGCTGAAGCCTCAGCACAGCAGGAGCTGTCCACATAGGGGTGGTGCTGAAATAGTAGCATCGCTCCAGCTGTTAGGACTACTCCACTATGGTGAAAGGGGGAAAGTGTTGAGGTGTGGATCTGTCTATGTTGCTGAAATTAGAGGGCCTGGAAACTGAAGCAATGAAAATCTAATCAAATCAAATTGCATTGGTCACATACATATATTTAGCAGATTTACATTCACATTTACATTTAAGTCATTTAGCAGACGCTCTTATCCAGAGCGACTTACAAATTGGTGAATTCACCTTCTGACATCCAGTGGAACAGCCACTTTACAATAGTGCATCTAAGTCATTAAGGGGGGGGTGAGAAGGATTACTTATTAGCAGATGTTATTGCTGGTGTAGTGAAATGCCTGTATTCCTAGATCCAACAGCGCAGTAGTATTTAACAATTTACAATAATACACAAATCTAAAAGTAAAAGAAAGTAATTAAGAAATATATAAATATTAGGACGAGCAATGTCGGAGTGGCATTGACTAAAAACAGTAGAATATAATACAGTATATACAGTCATGGCAAAAAGTTTTGAGAACGACATAAATATTCATTTTCACAAAGTCTGCTGCCTCAGTTTGCATGATGGCAATTTGCATATACTCCAGAATGTTATGAAGAGTGATCAGATGAATTGCAATTAATTGCAAAGTCCCTCTTTGCCATGCAAATTAACTGAATCCCCCAAAAATCATTTCCACTGCATTTCAACCCTGCCACAAAAGGACCAGCTGACATCAGGTTAGTGATTCTCTCGTTAACACAGGTAGGAGTGTTGAGGAGGACAAAGCTGGAGATCACTCTGTCATGCTGATTGAGTTCGAATAACAGACTGGAAGCTTCAAAAGGAGAGTGGTTCTTGGAAACATTGTTCTTCCTCTGTCAACCATGGTTACCTGCAAGGAAACATGTGCCGTCATCATTGCTTTGCACAAAAAGGGCTTCCCAGGAAGGATATTGCTGACAGTTGGATTACAACTAAATCAAACATTTATTGGATCATCAAGAACTTCAAGGAGAGTGGTTAAATTGTTGTGAAGAAGGCTTCAGGGTGCTCAAGAAAGTCCAGCAAACGCCAGGACCGTCTCCTAAAGTTGATTCAGCTGCGGGATCGGGGCACCACCAGTACAGAGCTTGCTCAGGAATGGCAGCAGGCAGGTGTGAGTGCATCTGCACGCACAGTGAGGCAGAGACTTTTGGAGGATGGCCTGGTGTCAAGAAGGGCAGCAAAAAAGCCACTTCTCTCCAGGAAAAACATCAGGGACAGACTGATATTCTGCAAAAGGTACAGGGTTTGGACGGCTGAGGACTGGGACTTCTCTGATGAATCCCCTTTCCGATTGTTTGGGGCATCTGGAAAAAAGCTTGTCCGGAGAAGACCAGGTGAGTGCTACCATCAGTCCTGTGTCATGCCAACAGTAAAGCATCCTGAGACCATCCATGTGTGGGGTTGCTTCTCAGCCAAGGGAGTGGGATCACTCACAATTTTGCCTAAGAACACAGCCATGAATAAAGAATGGTACCAACACATCCTCCAAGAGCAACTTCTCCCAACCATCCAGGAACAATTTGGTGATGAACAATGCCTCTTCCAGCATGATGGAGCACCTTGCCATGAGGCAAAAGTGATAACTAAGTGGCTCGGGAACAAAACATCAATATTTTGGGTTCATGGCCAGGAAACTCCCCAGACCCTAGTCCCGTTGAGAACTTGTGGTCAATCCTCAAGAGGTGGGTGGACAAACAAAAACCCACAAATTCTGACAAACTCCAAGCATTGATTATGCAAGAATGGGCTGCCATCATTCAGGATGTGGCCCAGAAGTTAATTGATAGCATGCCAGGGCGGCTTTGCAGAGGTCTTGAAAAAAAAGGTCAACACTGCAAATACTGACTCTTTGCATCAACATGTAATTGCAAATAAAAGCCTTTGACACTTATGAAATGATTGCAATTATACTTCAGTATTCCATATTTTTATTTTATTTCACCTTTATTTAACCTGCTTTACTACAGCCCCGTTGATGAGATGGGGCTGTGATGATGTCATCGGTTGCTCCATTGGGCACTAAGTGCTCAATAGTGCTCTGTGAAGTAGATGACAAGGAAACAGAGTATGAGAAACGTGAGTAGATTGTGTTGAAAACAACAGGCGTCCATCTTGGAAGCAGTCTCCAGTTCTTTTATTGGCTCTGTGGTGGTGTTTGCTTCTGCTCTGAGTCGATGACCCGGGAAAACACGAGATAAGGATAGATATGGCCACTGTACATACACACACACACCAGCCTGGTCTGCCAATGAGTATGTGTGGATATTTGTGGTGCAAATGTGTGTGTGTATGTGTGTGTGTCCCACAGATGGTTCCTTTACCCAGGCTCCAGAGCAGAGCCCATTCTGACAGCTTTCCTCTCTGATGCTTCCCCTGCTGCAGTCTGTCTCTCCCTCTGTCTTCAGTCTGTCTCCTCCTCTGTCTTCAGTCTGTCTCCCCCTCTGTCTTCAGTCTGTCTACCCCCTCTGTCTTCAGTCTGTCTCCTCCTCAGTGTTCAGTCTGTCTCCTCCTCTGTCTTCAGTCTGTCTCCTCCTCTGTGTTCAGTCTGTCTCCTCCTCTGTCTTCAGTCTGTCTCCCCCTCTGTCTTCAGTCTGTCTCCTCCTCTGTGTTCAGTCTGTCTCCTCCTCTGTCTTCAGTCTGTCTCCCCCTCTGTCTTCAGTCTGTCTACCCCCTCTGTCTTCAGTCTGCCTCCCCCTCTGTGTTCAGTCTGTCTCCTCCTCTGTCTTCAGTCTGTCTCCTCCTCTGTCTTCAGTCTGTCTCCTCCTCTGTCTTCAGTCTGTCTCCCCCTCTGTCTTCAGTCTGTCTACCCCCTCTGTCTTCAGTCTGCCTCCCCCTCTGTGTTCAGTCTGTCTCCTCCTCTGTCTTCAGTCTGTCTCCTCCTCTGTCTTCAGTCTGTCTCCTCTTGTGTCTTCAGTCTGTCTCCCCCTCTGTCTTCAGTCTGTCTCCCCCTCTGTCTTCAGTCTGTCTCCTCTTGTGTCTTCAGTCTGTCTCCCCCTCTGTCTTCAGTCTGTCTCCCCCTCTGTCTTCAGTCTGTCTCCATCTCTGTCTTCAGTCTGTCTCCCCCTCTGTGTTCAGTCTGTCTCCTCTTGTGTCTTCAGTCTGTCTCCCCCTCTGTCTTCAGTCTGTCTCCCCCTCTGTCTTCAGTCTGTCTACCCCCTCTGTCTTCAGTCTGCCTCCCCCTCTGTGTTCAGTCTGTCTCCTCCTCTGTCTTCAGTCTGTCTCCTCCTCTGTCTTCAGTCTGTCTCCTCCTCTGTCTTCAGTCTGTCTCCCCCTCTGTCTTCAGTCTGTCTGTCTTCAGTCCCCCTCTGTCTTCAGTCTGCCTCCCCCTCTGTGTTCAGTCTGTCTCCTCCTCTGTCTTCAGTCTGTCTCCTCCTCTGTCTTCAGTCTGTCTCCTCTTGTGTCTTCAGTCTGTCTCCCCCTCTGTCTTCAGTCTGTCTCCCCCTCTGTCTTCAGTCTGTCTCCTCCTCTGTGTCTTCAGTCTGTCTCCTCCTCTGTCTTCAGTCTGTCTCCCCCTCTGTCTTCAGTCTGTCTCACCCTCTGTCTTCAGTCTGTCTCCTCCTCTGTCTTCAGTCTGTCTCCTCTTGTGTCTTCAGTCTGTCTCCCCCTCTGTCTTCAGTCTGTCTCTCCTTCTGTCTTCAGTCTGTCTCCCCCTCTGTCTTCAGTCTGTCTCCCCCTCTGTCTTCAGTCTGTCTCCCCCCTCTGTCTTCAGTCTGTCTCCACGTCTGTGTTCAGTCTGTCTCCACCTCTGTCTTCAGTCTGTCTCCCCCTCTGTCTTCAGTCTGTCTCCTCTTGTGTCTTCAGTCTGTCTCCCCCTCTGTCTTCAGTCTGTCTCCCCCTCTGTCTTCAGTCTGTCTCCCCCTCTGTCTTCAGTCTGTCTCCCCTCTGTCTTCAGTCTGTCTCCATCTCTGTCTTCAGTCTGTCTCCCCCTCTGTGTTCAGTCTGTCTCCTCTTGTGTCTTCAGTCTGTCTCCCCCTCTGTCTTCAGTCTGTCTCCCCCTCTGTCTTCAGTCTGTCTCCATCTCTGTCTTCAGTCTGTCTCCCCCTCTGTGTTCAGTCTGTCTCCTCTTGTGTCTTCAGTCTGTCTCCCCCTCTGTCTTCAGTCTGTCTCCCCCTCTGTCTTCAGTCTGTCTACCCCCTCTGTCTTCAGTCTGCCTCCCCTCTGTGTTCAGTCTGTCTCCTCCTCTGTCTTCAGTCTGTCTCCTCCTCTGTGTTCAGTCTGTCTCCTCCTCTGTCTTCAGTCTGTCTCCCCCTCTGTCTTCAGTCTGTCTACCCCCTCTGTCTTCAGTCTGCCTCCCCTCTGTGTTCAGTCTGTCTCCTCCTCTGTCTTCAGTCTGTCTCCTCCTCTGTCTTCAGTCTGTCTCCTCTTGTGTCTTCAGTCTGTCTCCCCCTCTGTCTTCAGTCTGTCTCCCCCTCTGTCTTCAGTCTGTCTCCTCCTCTGTGTCTTCAGTCTGTCTCCTCCTCTGTCTTCAGTCTGTCTCCCCCTCTGTCTTCAGTCTGTCTCACCCTCTGTCTTCAGTCTGTCTCCTCCTCTGTCTTCAGTCTGTCTCCTCTTGTGTCTTCAGTCTGTCTCCCCTCTGTCTTCAGTCTGTCTCTCCTTCTGTCTTCAGTCTGTCTCCCCCTCTGTCTTCAGTCTGTCTCCCCCTCTGTCTTCAGTCTGTCTCCCCCTCTGTCTTCAGTCTGTCTCCACGTCTGTGTTCAGTCTGTCTCCACCTCTGTCTTCAGTCTGTCTCCCCCTCTGTCTTCAGTCTGTCTCCTCTTGTGTCTTCAGTCTGTCTCCCCCTCTGTCTTCAGTCTGTCTCCCCCTCTGTCTTCAGTCTGTCTCCCCCTCTGTCTTCAGTCTGTCTCCCCCTCTGTCTTCAGTCTGTCTCCATCTCTGTCTTCAGTCTGTCTCCCCCTCTGTGTTCAGTCTGTCTCCTCTTGTGTCTTCAGTCTGTCTCCCCCTCTGTCTTCAGTCTGTCTCCCCCTCTGTCTTCAGTCTGTCTCCCCCTCTGACTTCAGTCTGTCTCCACCTCTTTGTTCAGTCTGCCTCCACTGCCAGTCTCACACACCTGTATTTGGAAACACACAAACATGTATGCACACACTCGCGCACAAACTCACACACGCCCACACACACACACACACACACACACACACACACACACACACACACACACACACACACACACACACACACACACACACACACACACACACACACACACACACACACACACTATAACCCCTAAATCATCTAAGTAAAGATGTTGTGTGGAGAAAGGTCAGCTCCTCCCAAGCCTCTCAAACTTCTTCGGAAGGCGTATCGATTCAAGGCTCTTGCCAAGCCATTTTCTCCAAGGATCCAGGACTGGGTAGGATCTGCAAGGGGCAGATTTTTCTTGTTACCCACTGCTAAGTGTGTAACCCCGCTGTTCTGTTTCCAACCATACATCTTCAAGACTTGGCGCTCCTCCTCACGGCAATGGGAAACAGAAGTCAATGGAGGGAGAAACAGTATTGTTCTAGTCTTTTAACTCGCTCTTTGTTGATTCTATCTTTTTTTCTCACTCGTTGGTTTTGTTCTGAGCGAACCTCCCTGGATGCTTAGGTTGATTGTGCTCTAGCTGTCTTCCTTCCCATGGCTTAACTATAGTAGTCCCTGGTGGTTTGCCTCAGCACTTTTCAGTGTAAGTCATAAATGATTAATGGTTACCATCTTGTTTGACTGGTGTTGACATCTTGTTTCATTAATCATGGCTCTAATGATATGGAGTTTTCCATAGGGCATACAGTATGTTTTCTATATGATTCTGTGACAGTTGTAGTAGGTAATGCACAGCTTACTCTGCCAATATTTGGGTGAAGATTCCCACATTTATAATTTATCACAACATCCATTAACACCAGTGTTTTTTAAAATTTGTTCAGCAGGGACCCCATTTTTAATGGCAGAATTTCTGGGGACCCCATTTGTTTCCCAGGAATTTATTGCGACCCCATCCCAAATCTAATGACACAACCTTAAAATCGGTACATTTTAGCATCAACAACTAACCTTAAATTCATTGCATTTTCATCTCTTATCAAAATGAAAATAAACCAATAAATGCATTTACTCAATGGAATTGTCACGTTCTGACCCTAGTTCTTGTGTTATTTGTTTGTTTTAGTTGGTCAGGACGTGAGTTGGGTGGACATTCTATGTTTTGTGTTTCTAGGTTGGTTTTCTGTGTTCGGCCTAGTATGGTTCTCAATCAGAGGAGGTGTCGTTAGTTGTCTCTGATTGAGAACCATACTTAGGTAGTCTGGGTTTCACTGTGTGTTTGTGGGTGATTGTTTCCATGTCTGTGTTTATTCACCACACGGTACTGTTTCGGTTTGATCACGTTTATTGTTTTTGTATTCATAGTGTTCAGTTTATGTTTTTTAAATAAACAACCATGGACAGTTACCACGCTACGCATTGGTCTTCCGATCCTTCTCGCTTCTCCTCCTCAGACGAAGAGGAAAACCCTTACAGAAATGTTATTTTCCATATTCTATTTCTCAAAAACATGTGTATATTGTCCCATACAATAATATGTACTCTTAATTTTTTGTTCCTAAATGATTTTTATTTGATTTATTTAAAACATTTTTGCCGACCGCAAATACGTTCACAGTATTGTCCAGTAGAGAGAGAGAGAGAAAGAGAGAGAGAGAGTGTGTGTGTGTGTGTGTGTGTGTGTGTGTGTGTGTGTGTGTGTGTGTGTGTGTGTGTGTGTGTGTGTGTGTGTGTGTGTGTGTGTGTGGGTGGGGACCAGAAGTCCTCACAAGGATAGCAAAAGTGGGGACATTTCGGCCGTTCCCAAAATAACAAAAGGCTATTTTAGGTTTAGGGTTACAATTAGGATTACGGCTAGAGTGTAGTGGTTAAGGGTTAGGGGTTTGAGGTTAGGGTTGTGCCATCAGGAGTTTTCATGTGCCATCAGGAGTTTTCATGTGCCATCAGGAGTTTTTATGCACCATCGGGAGTTTTCATGCGCCACCACTAGCAGTATTGAATGGTTTTAATGCCTGTGGTTAATGTATTAACTTTTTCTTATCCTCAGCTTGGGCAATTCCCCTATTTCAGCACCACATGTATGCAATGCTATGTTCGTGTGGTGCACAAAGTCTGTGTATATTCCCTCTCAAGCCAATACCAATAGGAACTACACTGGGCTTTACACAAACTGGAAACCACATATCCTGATGCCGCATTAATTGTACCTGGGGATTTTAACACAGCAAATTTGAGGAAAACACTACATACCCAAACCAAAAACCATGGATAGATGACAGGATTCGAACAAAACTGAAAGTGCGAACCACCGCATTTAACCATGACAAGGTGACTGGGAAAATGATTGAATGCAAACAGTGTAGTTATTCCCTCCGTAAAACAATCAAACAGGCAAAACGTTGGTACAGAGACAAAATGGAGTTGCAATTCAACGGCTCAGACACAAGACGTATGTAGCAGGGTCTACAGACAATCACGGATTACAAAGGGAAAACCAGCCCCATCGCGGACACCAACGTCTTTCTCCCAGACAGGCTAAACACCTTCTTCGCCCGCTTTGAGGATAACACAGTGCCACTGGTGCAGCCCGCTCCCAAGGACTGTGGGCTCTCGTTCTCTGTGGCCAACGTGAGTAAGTCATTTAAGCTTGTTAACCCTCGTAAGGCTGCTTGCCCAGATGGCATCCCTAGCCGCATCCTCAGAGCATGCGCAGACCAGCTGGCTGGAGTGTTTACGGACATATTCATTCTCTCCCCATCCTAGTCTGTTGTACCCACTTGCTTGAAGATGTCCACCATACTGAAGAAAGCAAAGGTAACTGAACTAAATGACTATCGCCCCATAGCACTCACTTCTGTCATCATGAAGTGCTTTGAGAGCCTAGTTAAGGATTGTATCACCTCTACCTTACCTGACACCCTAGACCCACTTCAATTTGCTTACCGACCCAATAGATCCAAAGACAATGCAATCCCAAATGGACAAGAGGAATATGTGCGTCAGAATGCTGTTCATTGACTATAGCTCAGCCTTCAACACCATAGTACCCACCAATCTAATCATTAAGCTTGGGGCCCTGGGTCTGAACCCCGCCCTGTGCAACTGGGTCCTGGACTTCCTGTCGGGCCACCCCAGGTGATGAAGGTAGGAAACAATACCTTCACTTCACTGATCCTCAACACAGAGGCCCCACAAGGGCGCATGCTCAGCTCCTTCCTGTACTCCCTGTTCATCCATCACTGCGTGGCCACACACACCGTCAACTAAATCATCAACTTTTACAGGTGCATAATTGAGAGCATCCTGTCGGGCTGCACCACCCGCAACCACAGGGCTCTCCAGAGTGTGGTACGATCTGCCAAACGCATCACAGGGGGTACAGTGCTTGCCCACCAGGACATATACAGCACCCGGTGTCACAGGAAGGCCAAGAAGATCATCAAGGACATCAACCACCCAAGCTATAACCTGTTCATCCCATTATCATTCAGAAGGTGAGGTCAGTGCAGGTGCATCAAAGCTGGGACCGAGAGACTGAAAAACTCAACGCCATCAGATTGTTAAATAGACATCACTAGCCGATTACCACCCGGCTACTCAACCCTGCACATTAGAGGCTGCTGCCCTATATACATAGACATGGATGTTTACATACTGCTTTTCTCATCTCATACTGTATGTACAGTCGTGGCCAAAAGTTTTGAGAATGACACAAATATGAATTTCCAAGACGTTTGCTGCTTCAGTGTCTTTAGATATTTATGTCAGATGTTAATAGCAGGTATATCTCTCTGGTCACCCCCAAAACCAATTCTTTCTTTGGCCGCCTCTCCTTCCAGTTCTCTGCTGCCAATGACTGGAACGAACTACAAAAATCTCTGAAACTGGAAACACTTATCTCCCTCACTAGCTTTAAGCACCAGCTGTCAGAGCAGCTCACAGATTACTGCACCTGTACATAGCCCACCTATATTATATATTTATTTTATTTTATTTATTTATTTTGCTCCTTTGCACCCCATTATTTGTATTTCTACTTTGCACATTCTTCCACTGCAAATCTACCATTCCAGTGTTTTACTTGCTATATTGTATTTACTTCGCCACCATGGCCTTTTTTTGCCATTACCTCCCTTATCTCAACTCATTTGCTCACATCGTATATAGACTTGTTTCTACTGTATTATTGACTGTATGTTTGTTTTACTCCATGTGTAACTCTGTGTCGTTGTATGTGTCGAACTGCTTTGCTTTATCTTGGCCAGGTCGCAATTGTAAATGAGAACTTGTTCTCAACTTGCCTACCTGGTTAAGAGCTTTAAGTTCCTTGGTGTCCACATCAACAACAAACTAACATGGTCCAAACACACCAAGCCAGTCATGAAGAGGGCACGACAGTGTCTATTCCCCCTCAGGAGACTGAAAATATTTGGCATGGGTCCTCAGATCCTCAAAACGTTCTACAGCTGCACCATCAAGAGCATGGTTTGCATCACCACCTGGTATGGCAACTGCTTGGCCTCCGACCGCAAGTCACTACAGAGGGTAGTGCGCACGGCCCAGAACATCACTGGGTCTAAGCTTCCTGTCATCCAGGACATCTATACCAGGCGAGGTCAGAGTAAGGCCCTAAAAATTGTCAAAGACTCCAGCCACCGTAGTCATAGACTGTTCTCTCTACTAACGCAGACTCCAAAAGACTTCTTAACAGCTTCTACCCCCAAGCCATAAGACGCCTGAACAGCTAATAAAATGACTATTTATAGCCTCACTATTGTTATTTTACTGCTGCTCTTTAAATATTTGATACTTTTATTTTTTACTCAACTCTTATTTTTCTTAAAACTGCATTGTTGGTTAAGGGCTTGTAAGTAAGCATTTCACTGTTGTATTTGGCGCATGTGACAAATCACATCTGCTTTGATCATCCTGCAGCATGACAGACATTGGATGAATATGACATGTTAATATCTTCGGATGTGAGTGATAAAAAAAAAAGTATTAAAAAAATGACTGAATAAATTCGATGGATATTTTTTGCCACAAAGGTGATAGCGAAAGTGTCTTTTTAGGAATTGTGGTCCCGGCATCAGTGAAAAGGCAGTACCAAAAGTGCACAGTGGAAAGTATGCTTCCAGACTGGAACCCTGGCCCCATCGTCACGCCAGATGAATGAGGGACAAAAACGCTGATAAATATTGGACTCTGCCAATGGGAAATTAAGGGAATATAGACTTGCATCCCAATATGTACTGAAAAATGAATCAACAACTGCTGATAAGATTGTGGCACAGATCCCAAAACTATCTGAGCCCTGATAATCAATTTCTGGATGGGGCTTAGAGGCTGGGAGAGGGTTGTGGGAATGTTGTGTAACTGTTGATGAGAAACACCATCAATGGTTATTATGGGGAGATCATGTGTGGAACAATAAGATAATGTATTTTTTTTTAGATGCATTTCACTTATGTATCACTACTGCAATACCTTGAAAAGTAATAGTACTGGAAAATTGAATATAGAGAAAATAATGAATAAACCCCTATGTGCTTCATCAGAGTGGAGTAAGCCAGCAAATCAGACATCAGACTGGATTGTTATTGAAATGGCTTTGTAACGGGTATCGTCTTCTGAAGAGGAGGAATCGGACCAAAGTGCAGCGTGGTAAGTGTTCATGACTTTTTTATAAACAGAACACTGAAACAAAAATGGTACAAAGTGAATAAACGAAACCGAAACAGTCCTGTCAGGTGCAAAACACTAAACAGAAAACAACTACCCACAAAAAAAACATGTGGGAAAAAGCTACCTAAGTATGGTTCCCAATCAGAGACAACGATAGACAGCTGTCCCTGATTGAGAGCCATACCATACATGGCAGCTCTGGTGAGGGACGTAGACCGGGGACCCTCGCCGCCAACCCTGGACTGGGGACCCTTGTCGCGGGCCACGGACTGGGGACCCTCGTTGGGAGCTCCGGACTGGAGGGCGTCGCTGGAGGCTCCGGACTGGAGGGCTTCGCTGGAGGCTCCGGACCTGAGGGCTTCACTGGAGGCTCCGGACTGGAGGGCTTCGCTGGAGGCTCCGGACCTGAGGGCTTCACTGGAGGCTCCGGACTGGAGGGCTTCGCTGGAGGCTCCGGACCTGAGTGCTTCACTGGAGGCTCCGGACTGGAGGGCTTCGCTGGAGGCTCCGGACTGGAGGGCTTCGCTGGAGGCTCCGGACTGGAGGGCGTCGCTGGAGGGAGGAGACGCAGAGGCAGCCTGGTGCGTGGGGATGACACAGGGCCCACCAGGCTGGGGAGACCAACAGGAGGCCTGGTGCGTAGAGGAGGCACCGGATGAACCAGGCTGTGGGGGAGCACTGGAGCTCTGGCGCGCAGCCTTGGCACCACTCCTCCAGGCTGAAAGCCCACTTTTTTTCAATACTTTCGTTGCCCTCTTTATTTTGCACCGCGTATCCGTAAATACACCTCATTTGTTTATCGCTCACCACAAAGGTGAGAGAGGATGCAGATAATTGCATGACCCCACTCATTCATCCAATGTCCTTGGTGGTTGTGTGTAGTCTATGAATTTGTGTCATGAACTAAATGGTCCCTGTGCTATGCTGCACCCCCAGGTCTTCTGCAATCAGGGAACAGGCCTCTCTATGATGGCTAAGGCTGATGAAGGTATGCTCTTTGTACAACCCCAATAGAGACACCGTTGCCCCACTGGCCCATTCTAAGAAGCCCCTTTGTGGCTGGGGAGCCACCTATCACCCTCTCCTCAAGAGGACCCTTTGTGCTTCTCAAATAGGCTTTCCTTGCAATCGCTCTCTCCGATATTGCACCATACAAACAGTGTGTAACTCAACCCCTATCGCCCTCCTCAACCCCTATCGCCCTCCTCAACCCCTATCGCCCTCCTCAGGCCCTTTTACCCTCAACAACCCCTATCGCCCTCCTCAACCCCTATCGCCCTCCTCAACCCCTATCGCCCTCCTCAACCCCTATCGCCATCCTCAGGCCCTTTTACCCTCAACAACCCCTATCGCCCTCCTCAACCCCTATCGCACTCCTCAACCCCTATCGCCCTCCTCAACCCCTATCGCCCTCCTCAACCCCTATCGCCCTCCTAAACCCCTATCGCCCTCCTCAACCCCTATCGCCCTCCTCAACCCCTAGCGCCCTCCTCAGGCCCTATCGCCCTCCTCAACCCCTATCGCCCTCCTCAACCCCTATCGCCCCCCTCAAGCCCTTTTACCCTCAACAGCCCCTATCACCTTCCTAAACCCCTATCGCCCTCCTCAGGCCCTATCGCCCTCCTTAACCCCTATCGCCCTCCTAAACCCCTATCGCCCTCCTAAACCCCAATCGCCCTCATAAACCCCTATCGCCCTCCTAAACCCCTATCGCCCTCCTCAACCCCTATTGCCCTTCTCAGGCCTTTTTACCCTCAACAACCCCTATCGCCCTCCTCAACCCCTATCGCCCTCCTCAACCCCTATCGCCCTCCTCAGGCCCTTTCTCCCCCTAGGCACTATCGCCCTTCACAGGCCCTATCACCCTTCTCAAACCCAGCCCGCTCTTCTCTTTCTTCCCAGGTGGGGGACAGTCTAGAGCTCATTTTGTCCAATAAATAGCAGGGAGAAATCCAGCATTGAACTGTACTGTGACTCAATCTCTCTCACAGTCTCACAAGGGCATTTTTGGGGTGAAGGGAACCTTATTTTCTCACATCAAAATGATTTGGAAAGATGTGTTTGGTAGCAGAGGACTGTGAGGAGAGACAGAGAGAAGAGACTGGCTGTGGGAACAAAGAGAACATCTTGTATAAGAGAAGCCTGGCTGAGTGGCTGACTGCCTGACTGCCTGACTGGCAGACTGACTGTTTGACTGGTTGGCTGAATGACTGTTTGACTGACTGTGTCCAGAGCTGAAATTCTCCATCTCTGAGATGAGTCATGTTAAGTAACTTCTGCGAAATACAAGATCACCGTGATGTAGACTGACTACTCTGACTACTTTTCCCTATTCCCTTCCACTTCCCGGTTCATCTTTCAAACTTTCAAAAGTATCTTTATTACAGTGAAGGCTTATTTTAGCTCAGAGGACATTGGCATGGATTCAAGGCTTTGTCTACTGCTCTGTCATTCATAAGTATGCAGCTATGACTAGGACAGAAATGGAGTGGAGTACAACTCTATGAATATGACAGAAATGGAGTGGAGTACAACTCCATGAATACGACAGAAATGGGGTGGAGTACAACTCTATGAATACGACAGAAATGGAGTGGAGTACAACTCTATGAATACGACAGAAATGGAGTGGAGTACAACTCCATGAATACGACAGAAATGGGGTGGAGTACAACTCTATGAATACGACAGAAATGGAGTGGAGTACAACTCTATGAATACGACAGAAATGGGGTGGAGTACAACTCCATGAATACAACAGAAATGGAGTGGAGTACAACTCTATGAATACGACAGAAATGGAGTGGAGTACAACTCTATGAATACGACAGAAATGGAGTGGAGTACAACTCCGTAAATATGACAGAAATGGGGTGGAGTACAACTCTATGAATATGACAGAAATGGAGTGGAGTACAACTCTATGAATACGACAGAAATGGAGTGGAGTACAACTCCATAAATACGACAGAAATGGAGTGGAGTACAACTCCATGAATACGACAGAAATGGAGTGGAGTACAACTCCATAAATACGACAGAAATGGGATGGAGTACAACTCCATAAATACGACAGAAATGGGGTGGAGTACAACTCTATGGATTTGGAACGTCATGCAAATATTATAGGATGGCTACAACTTGAGTGTCTCTCCTCTAATAGATACTGCCTCTAGTACACAACGTACAATGTACACAGTACACAATGTCTCCACATGGCCATGACCCTATCCATTCAGCTAAGCAATTAAAATATTACATTGGCCCTTCCTGTTTAGATTTTTCCAACCGTATTCCACGGGTATGACAAAACATTTATTTTTACTGCTCTAATTATGTTTAAGGTTCATGGAATATGGCCAATATTCCACGGCTAAGGGCTGTATCCAAGCACTCTGCGCTGGGTCGTGCACAAGAACAAGAGCACTTTGGTGCGAAAAGTGCAAATCAATCCCAGAACAACAGCAAAGGACCTTGTGAAGATGCTGGAGGAAACGGGAACAAAATGATCTATATCCACAGTAAAACGAGTCCTATATGGATATAACCTGAGAGGCCGCTCAGCAAGGAAGAAGCCACTGCTCCAAAATCACCATAAAAAAAAGCCAGACTATGGTTTGCAACTGCACATTGGGACAAAGATCGTACTTTTTGGAGAAATGTCCTCTGGTCTGAGAAAACACAAATAGAACTGTTTGGCCATAATGACCATTGTTATGTTTGGAGGAAAAAGGGGGAGGCTTGCAAGCTGAAGAACACCATCCCAAACGTGAAGCACGGGGGTGGCAGCATCATGTTGTGGGGGTGCTTTGTTGCAGGAGGGACTGGTGCACTTCACAAAACAGATGGCATCATGAGGTTGGAAAATAATGTGGTTATATTGGGGCAACATCTCAAGATATCAGTCAGGAAGTTAAAGCTTGGTCGCAAATGGGTCTTCCAAATGTACAATGACCACAAGCATACTTCCAATGTTGTGGCAAAATGGCTTAAGGACAACAAAGTCAAGATATTGGAGTGGCCATCACAAAGCTCTGACCTCAATCCCATAGAAAATTTGAGGGCAGAACTGAAAAAGTGTGTGCGAGCAAGGAGGCCTACAAACCTGACTCAGTTACACCAGCTCCATCAGGAGGAATGGGCCAAAATCCTCCAGACTTATTGTGGGAAGCTTGCGGGAGGCTACCCGAAACGTTTGACCCAAGTTAAACAATTTAAAAGCAATGCTACCAAACACCAATTGAGTGGATGTAAACTTCTGACCCACTGGGAATGTGATGAAAGAAATAAAAACTGAAATAAATCATTCTCTCAACTATTATTCTGACATTTCACATTCTTAAAATAAAGTGGTGATCCTAACTGACCTAAGAAATTGAATTTTTACTAGGATTAAATGTCAGGAATTATTAAAAACTGAGTTTAACTGTATTTGGCTACGGTGTATGTAAATTTCCGACTTCAACTGTATATGCACTGTAGTTATATATATAAATATTCGAATGGCTCCACCCACATTTAAAAATACTACAATATACTTAAGCAATAAGGCATGGGGGGGTGTGGTATATGGCCGCGGCTAATGTCTGCTCGTGTGTACGACGCAACAGGGAGTGCCTGGATACAGCCATTAGCCGTGGTATATTGGCCATATACCACAAACCCCAGAGGTGCCTTATTGCTGTTATAAACTGGTTACCAACATAATTAGAGCAGTAAAAATAAACATTTTGTCATACAGCCAATCAGTATTCAGGGCTCGAACCATCCAGTTTATAATATTGTATAAATATTATAATTTTCACTGTGAGTGTTTTTTCACTGAGAGTGTTTTTTTTTACTGTAGTATAAATACTGCAGTAAAAGAAAACTGTAGTCTGTACTATAGTAATTAGTGTAGTGTTTTTTGTGATTGAAGGATACTGTAGTATTTACTTTTTACAGACATTACTGTAGTATTTAATACAGTGTTTTAGTTTGATTATTTTTGGCATAGAAGTGAAAGCTTTCTCTTTCATAGACTGTAGGTAGGTAGGTATGTAGGTAGGTAGGTAGGTGGGTAGGTAGGTAGGGAGGTAGGTATGTAGGTAGGGAGGTAGGTAGGGAGGTAGGGAGATAGGTAGGGAGGTAGGTAGGGAGGGAGGTAGGGAGGTAGGTATGTAGGTAGGGAGGTAGGTAGGGAGGGTGGTAGGGAGGTAGGTAGGGAGGTAGGGAGGTAGGGAGGTAGGGAGGTAGGTAGGGAGGTAGGGAGGTAGGTATGTAGGTAGGGAGGTAGGTAGGGAGGTAGGGAGATAGGTAGTGGAGGTAGGGAGGGAGGTAGGTATGTAGGTAGGGAGGTAGGTAGGTATGTAGGTAGGTAGGGAGGTAGGGAGGTAGGTAGGGAGGTATGGAGATAGGTAGGGAGGTAGGTAGGTAGGTAGGTAGGTAGGTAGGTAGGTAGGTAGGTAGGTAGGGAGGTATGGAGATAGGTAGGGAGGTAGGTAGGGAGGGAGGTAGGTAGGTAGGTAGGTAGGTAGGTAGGTAGGTAGGTAGGTAGGTAGGTAGGTAGGTAGGTAGGTAGGTAGGGAGGTAGGTAGGGAGGTAGGTATGTAGGTAGGGAGGTAGGTAGGGAGATAGGTAGTGGAGGTAGGTAGGGAGGGAGGTAGGTAGGGAGGTAGGGAGGTAGGTAGGGAGGTAGGGAGGTAGGTAGGGAGATAGGGAGGTAGGTAGGGAGGTAGGGAGATAGGTAGTGGAGGTAGGGAGGTAGGGAGGTAGGTAGGGAGGGAGGTAGGGAGGTAGGTAGGGAGGGAGATAGGGAGGAAGGGAGGTAGGTAGGGAGGTAGGGAGGTAGGTAGGGAGGTAGGGAGATAGGTAGTGGAGGTAGGGAGGTAGGGAGGTAGGTAGGGAGGGAGGTAGGGAGGTCGTAGGGAGGAAGGGAGGTAGGGAGGTAGGTAGGGAGATAGGTAGTGGAGGTAGGTAGGGAAGGAGGTAGGACTGGGGTCTAAATGGATAGTTCAGAGCTTCTGACCTATTTTCTGTAACCTGTAGGGAACACGATATATGGTCTATACTTGGAATGTGGGTTACTGACTTATGGGTGGCACAAATTATGGGGGAAGCTCTGAAATATCAAATCAATTCAAATTTTATTTACGATCAAATCAAACGATCCATTTACTATAATCCTGTAGTATTTACTATAGTATTATACAGTATACTATAGTTTACTATATAATTATATAGTATGTAGTGTAGTATTCTATAGTAAACTGCAGTATTTTTTCATGCTGGCGAACCTGATATATCAATCAATGGAGAGCTTACATCACTCCATTTGCCCAACAGATACCCTTCTGAAGGCGGGGGAGGTGAGATGGAGTATTTTTAAACCAGAGAAAGCAGCTGTCTTTTGTGCTGTAGTAATTTAGGTTAAACAGCTCGCTGGAGAGTGCTAACGCAATGCGTCACACCTAAAATGCATACCCCCAACACCCAGGTCTGGCTAAAGATATGTGGTATGACAGTAGAAAATGAAGGAGGAGGAGAAGAAGAAAAAATAGGAGGAGAAGGTGGGGAAGGAGGAGGAGAAGGAGAAGGAGGATAAGAAGGAGAAAAAGGCTCGCTGAGGAACCCAACTTCCATGGCTCTTTAGAGACAGCAAATACATCAAATGTGGCTTTCAGTTGAGGCAAGTGCTACAGAGAAAGCATCTTATTAATTCATTGGATTTGTGTTGCTGTTTTTGGGATAACTCCAAAATGAAAAGGGCTGGGTTTGCTTCTTTCAACTATTCAGAAAAAAAACCTCATGCATGATTAAAATACAGGGCTTTTTCAACTGCAGTCCCTTTGGTGTCTCAATTCTTATAATATCACTCCACAACCATGGTCATTCATCCACCAAAAACCAGAAAGGGCTGCAAAATGTAACATCCCCCAAAACACCTGCCTGCCATTACTCCTTGTGGCAAAATCCTTTCCAAGCCTACCAATCAAACTCAACTAACCCAATGAGATCAATCAATACTCCGCACTGTATTATTTTTCAGTAGGATTGAACCAATCAGTTTGAAAGATAATGAGAGTTCTTTTTTTTTTAATTTTTGTTTTATTTTACCTGGCAAGTCAGTTAAGAACACATTCTTATTTTCAATAACGGCCTGGGAACAGTGGGTTAACTGCCTGTTCAGGGGCAGAATGACAGATTTGTACCTTGTCAGCTCAGGGGTTTGAACTCACAACCTTGCGGTTACTAGTCCAACGCTCTAACCACTAGGCTACCCTGCCGCCCCAAGATCTCTAAGTACGTTGTTAGATCATGGGGCCTTCTCCATCAGAGGCCTCCCATAACTTACTCGGATCTGACTGCGTAATCAAAGCACTAGATGAGGCTGAGGCTGGAAGAGGCAGGGCACGTCACCCCTCATCACAGACACATCAATATAATGGAGGAGATGGGGGATGGAGGGTTGCGGTGGATAGAGGGTCTTTATATTCCAGATGTCTTTTTCCATTTCCTTCTCTTTGCAACTGAAAGTGTCTGCTGTCTGCCTCTTACCTCCCCTAAGTTTTTTCTGCTCATTCCTTCGTTTGGATGAAGCAATGGAAAGATGGATAAAGGAATGGAAAGATGGATGAACGAATAGGAGCAGAGAGTTAATGAGGCAGATTGCTCTCGTCGCTGCTGTGTGAGGGATTACAGGGAGATTACCGTGCCTGATTCTCTCTCTCATTCCTCATCTCTCCCTCCCTCCCTTCCTCCCTCCCTCCCTCCCTCACTGACAGTGATGAACCAGAACAGGAGGTCATGCCCGTGTTGGCCTAGTGACGGCCTAGCGACGGGGCATGTATCAACAGAGGTGAGAGGAAGAGGAACCCCTGATGTCTGTGTCAGGGAAAATGGCAACTGAGCTATTCAATACCATTCAAGGACTGTCCTCTGAGTGGATAGGATTTCTGAGGCCTTGTGTCTGACATTTTGATTTATGAACCTCTGCACTACAGTACAATACCAACAAAGTATCCTGAAATTACCATTTGGCTGACATTTTAGAGATGATGAACCTCTCTTGCCCATTATCAAACCACAATGGAATATTATACAATAAAATAGAATACAACAGAATAGAATGAAATAGAAAATAATCAAGTAGAACTTTTACGTTGTGGGGCTACTTCCTAGACGAGGTGCATTCATACGTCAGCGTTTCAAAAGGCCTAGTTCAGAGGCTATCCAACGTACCAATGGATTCTGATTGCAGAGACATTTAAATGTAGGTTGATTATCCGAGTTTCCTATTATGTATGGATTTTGTATTCAGGAAAGTTGCATCACAGTGGATATGAGCACACAAATGTACGCGTAGGACATTGAAACCCACTTTTGCACTCAGTGAATAACAGGTCTGGAATCAATTATTCAGATTGAGGGGAATTTGCAATTATTATAAATCATCTCAACCCATCATGGCATTGTTAAGCATCCTCCATAAAAAACAGTGAGTAGAACGATACATAGAAAGTGTACATATAGATTCTACACATCCTCGTCTGTTGGCAGCGCCACAGTGTTAAATATGTAAGCATATTAGAGAAGATGCTAATCAGCCTGTGCGTTATTCATGGATTATAACCTCACTGTCAGTCAAAACCGTTTTACAGACCAAAGTCAATAGCTTGGTATGATGTCCCTGAAATAGTACTTCATTCAATAGCTTGAGAGAAGATGATCACATTTCAAATGGTTGAATTCATTGTATTTGTTGCGATTTCCTTTAACACAATTGTGAGATGACCTGAACATGCAAGGGATAAACAATATACTCACCCAGTCATTTGGCATTGTATAGACTTCAGCTGAAACCAACCTCCCTTCATAATACAGTCCAAACACAATCAGATAGTAATATTACAAATAACAGAATAGAACAGAAATGAGGTTGTGGGGAATGGTATAGAGGCTGCCAATGACATACACAGAGTGTACAAAACATAAAGAACATCTGCTCTTTCCATGACACAGACTGACCAGGTGAATCCAGGTGAAACTAAGATCCCTCACTTGTTAAATCCACCTCCAGCAGTGTAGGTAAACGGGAGGAGACAGGTTGAAGAAGGGTTTATAAGCCTTGAGACAATTGAGACATGGATTGTGTATGTGTGCCATTCAGAGTGTGAATGGGCAAGACAAAATATTTAAGTGCCTTTGAGTGCTGTGCTGAGGGGGGGGGGGGGTGCACCTCAATATTAAGAAGCTGTCCTTAATGTTTTGTACACTCAGTGTATACGTGTGTGTGTGTGTGTGTGTGTGTGTGTGTGTGTGTGTGTGTGTGTGTGTGTGTGTGTGTGTGTGTGTGTGTGTGTGTGTGTGTGTGTGTGTGTGAGAGTGCGTGCGTGCGTGCGTGCGTGCATGCGTGCGTGTGTGTGTGTGTGTGTGTACTGTATATGCATGGTTTATGCAGGGTTGGGGAGTAACGAATTACAAAAAACTGCGACTGTCATCCCTTATGTTACCAGCAAAGTATTGTAATTACAGATCCGATATGTTTACTTCTAGGGTTACTTTAAAATTCAGAAAAGATGTTTGCGAAACATTTGTTTGACACCTTTATGTTTTCTCAATGTCATTCAAATCAGCAATGGCAAAAGGAGCAAGTTTACATTTGTTTCAGCTGAGCGAGTCTGACTACAATTCAGAGACCATTACGATGACACAACAAATACGTTCGACTAATCGTGGAATAGAGTAGGAATAGGCTTTTGTAGGCTAAACTATGTCATCCAATGGTGCGACTGCTCTCGGCATCCAAAGATTATCCAACTTGAATAAACGCTTGGAGGTAAGGACGAAAGCAGTGGTGTAGTCTACGGCGATTTATTATTGATATCCTCATAGCGCATTGATGTGAATCACACTGCTGCTCTGTCATTTAGCTATTTGCGGTTTACGGATTGTGGTTGTTGTTGATGGCTGTTCACAAATGCACATGTGTATTTTAACCCAATAATGGTTGAATTGAAGAAGGTTAAACTGCCTATTAGTCATAGTTTTGTGGACAGCCAGTGAAATATGCGCTCTTTCAACTGCTCTATAGTGCGGATTGCAGCCTATGGAATAGTCATTTTAGGGAGTACCCAACTTCTCCATCCTGTCAAAATGAGTTTAATTTAAGTAGACCACAAGTGGGACTTTTATTGCTCAATCTATTTGTGGTGATTAAACAAACATGTATGATAGGCTGAATGGACACATGCTCAAACTCGCAAACTTTTGATAGACGTAAACAGCTGCAAATTATCGAGATCTCAAAGTGTCACCAACAAAAACAGAAACAATAGGCCTATAGCAAATGCAGCATATGTTGTTACATACATACGTGCAAATAGCACTTCTCGGTAGTCTCTACACTTTAACCAATTGGCCACCTGCTGCCCCATTTATGGATAGCTATGTAAACCCCAATATTGATTTATCCTGTAATAGCATTTTTTGTCTTCTTGTAATGCCACTTAAAGGAAAAGTAATCTAAAAGTAACCAGATTACGTTACTGAGTTTGGGTCATCCAAAAATGACGTTACTGATTACAATTTTGGACAGGTAGCCAGTAACTGTAACGGATTGCAATAACCTTCCCAACCCTGTTTGTATAGGTACAGTATGTCTTTAGGAGGGGTTGGATGAAGCGGAAAGTCACATTTTGTTGGACCTTGTGGACCAACTGACGAATAAAGTGATCTTAATCTAGATGTTCAATTCAGAAGGGTCATCATGTCCAATTATTTGGCCCAGGGGTCTGTATTGGAATTAGAAGACAGCCTGTTCGATAAGTGATATACACCACTGCCTGGTCTATGTGTGCGTCAATCAACTCCAGGCCCCCCTCCTACCCCGATAGCTATCCCCGATGTAGCACAAGTTTTCATGTAAACCTAACCATTAACTGTCGTGGAACATGGTATTTTCCCTCTCTCTATCTGATATTGAGGGACCCTAAGGAGAGACGGTTACGCACCCCAGTGGGCTAAGGTATAGCGACACAGTGGAAAACATTTGAGTCGCATTTGCTATAATCAAATATCAAATATATCGCATTTGTCGTTAAAAAAGGTCAACTATGCTCTAATAATGTCATGTAATATATGAAAGGTGTAATATTCCTGATATATGTACGTAAATGCAGCTATAATGCAATAGAGCCGGATCGTTTTCAGACAGAACTGTAATGCGGTGTTTCAGAGACCAAATAAAGCATCGCCTCGAGTGGCCTAAACTATTCAAGCCTTAAAAGGTCATTGTAAAGCGCCAATAACACGTATTTAATGAAGCCCATGTTGTGAACTTCAATATTTATATGTCCTGAGTTCCCAAGTCGGCTCTCAAGTAAATTCAAGCTATAAATTCTTCCTTTCAAGGATTTGGAAAAGGTGTAGGGGGACATCACTAAAGAGCGTGATTGATAATAGGTGAATAGACAGTGGACTCATTCTCTGCAGCAAGAAGCATATGACCATCTTTCTGAACTTGGTTTGATACTGGAGCCTTAGATGTCTATCCAGACTGGGCAATGAAAAGACGCGCTCGTCTCACATTGGATTATCCGACATTAACATAGCCTAAAATTACAATCATAAGGTATATCAAATTATACAGTAATCACATTAATCATATTTTTCTGAACATGTGAAAAAATGTCCATTCTCGGTAATGTAGCCTATTACAAACAGCGTGCCAATCTCTGGACGCAGAATATAGAGCAGCTGTCTGCCCGCTTATAGGCTATGTCCCATCCCAAAGGAAGACACTGCTGCCAGGTCCGAATGATCCCCTCCAAAATATTGACCCATTACGCATCCCTCCATCTACAGCCATGTATACATTCTTCTCTAAGGAAGCGGCGTCCTATTATTATGATGACAACATATTAACCTATCCTATCTCTTTCAACACAAACATGATTTCAGAACTGCAATCGACAGCAAAAAAGGTCCGTAGTCTGATATAACCATGCTCTGATGTTTGTCACGCTGTCCGAACATCCACATCCTGCTTCCAGCACAGCAGCGCTGTCAGAAAACGCAGACAGACAGACGCAAAGGAATTATGACCATAGAAAAACATAGAAGAAAAGTCCTTACTTGTGTCTTTCTGAAATCCCTCTCGATAATTCTCCAGACATCAAAGGTGTAGTATTCCTGATCTGGATATGCCGCTTATTTTGTTATCCAGTGAGTGAAGCAGGTCAGAATGCCGTTTTTTCTTCTTCTCCAGCTAACAGATGCGAACGGAGCTAGCCCTGTCGTTCCACCTGCAACCGTGGAATTGAAGAGACAGCATCAGCACCGCACTGGAGCCCGCCCACCGCGACACGCCCCGCTCCGGCGAGGCTACTTCCAACCAAGGCGAGGGAGGAGTTGGCGAAACAGGCGAAACAGCTCTGTCGGTTGTCTATCGCTGAGACTGCTGCTGCGCTGAACATTTACCAGTTCCCACAGGCGACCCACATAGTGACAACACTCAAGATCCAACTTGAACTCTGAACATTAATATTGGGCATTTGTGGAAGGCCTGGCCGACACCCTATGACTTAAGAAGGTTTAAATTCATTCCAAAATGTTAAAATATCAATTGGCATCTAAAAGCAGTGTTGAAAAACAACATTATAGGCTTACTGACACACCTAGCCTATTTCAAATGGCAGGTGACCTAATTAGTCAATTAAAATCAACTGTGCCAATAGACCAATGAAATCTCAACATTCAAACAATTTCCAAACTTGATTGGAAAACTGATTAGATTATTTTTTGCAAATATTTGTTTTTAAAGTAACTGCAAATGAACAGTTTAACAATTGAATGCAAAGATATGATGAGAGATGTACTGTGAATTTGAAAGGTTACACAATAACAACAGAACCTTCTCAATTATCAACAGTTTTACAATGACCATCATGGAGCCAATTCTTCAGAAAGTTATGAAAAATTGAGAATGAATGTACCTATACTTTGTCCTCGTCTTCATTATCTGTGGACCAATTCCCAAACCAATTATACAATGGTAATGGGAAAATCACACCATTTTTATTTAGTTGATCAATTGCTAAGCTATTTGACCATTTCTGATCAGCCCGCTACTATTTGGAGAATAAGTCAATTTTTTGTTCTATCATACACACTCGCGCGCACACACACACACACACACACACACACACACACACACACACACACACACACACACACACACACACACACACACACACACACACACACACACACACACACACTATTTCTCCCTGCCATTGACAGACATGGGCTGGAGCTGCAGCTCATTAGAAGGCTAGCGCCTCGTCTGATCTGGTCTGGTCTCCGTGGGAGTGTGACTGTGATTCACTCCTGTCCCAAATCATGTCAGCAAATTGCCACAGCTGATTACTTTATCTCAGCACCTGTTTTTATCTCCCCATTTACTTTGACCTGGAAGAATATGTATCTGTATCAGCAGTAATGGTGGTTGTGGGAACTGAAAAAACAATGGACAGACCAGAGAGAAATGTGAACTGTCGGTGTCAATTTTTAATGTTCCTCTGTTCCTCTGTTTTGTAACATGTCTAAATCACAAGCCTAGATGGAGAAATCAGACACTTTGTCCGTGAAGCTGGAGGGAGGGTATCAAGCATCCTTACTTAGTAATGTTGACAGGGACTCACACGTAGAGTCGATCAAAATATCATCCAGGGCTACTCGCGTTCTGTGAGACGGGAAAGAAAGGTGAGGTCACAGATCTCAAGGTCACTAAGCAAAGACTGCTACGGTCTACGCAGGATCAGGGCTTGAAAAGTCCTGCCAAGCTCAATCAGGGTAATGATTTATTTTGTAGCAAGAACTTCTTCTATACTCAATATATCTTTTTATGAATTAGAAATAACTATACTGTCTCTTCTGCAGCCATATGCTGTAAGTCATTTGAGATTCGTCAGGGCATGGACTCTACAAGGTGTTTGAAAGTGTTCCACAGGGATGCTGGCCCATGTTGACTCCAATGATTCCCACAGTTGTGTCAAGTTGACTGGATGTCTGGATGTCGCATGGGTGGTGGACCATTCTTGATACACACAGGAAACTGTTGAGTGTGAAAAACCCAGCAGTTTTGCAGTTCTTGACACACTCAAACCAGTGTGCCTGGCACCTACTACCATACCCCATACAAAGGCACCTAAATCTTTTGTCTTACCCATTCACTCTCTGAATGACACATGTACACAATCTATGTCTCAATTGTCTCAACGCTTAAAAATCAGTCTTTAACCTGTCTCCTCCCCTTCATCTACACGGATTGAAGTGGGTTTAACAAGTGACATCAATAAGGGATTGTTGCTTTCACCAGGATTCGCATGGTCAGTCAATGTCATGGAAAGAGGAGGTGTTCCTAGTGTTTTGTACACTCAGTGTAAATAGTTCAAACGCATAAAAGAAATCATGCTATTGAATTATATTCATAAGCAGAAATTCTCATGGTGGTTGCATGCTTGCCCAAACCTAATATAAATAATATATCAGATGTTACATGACAAAAGAGCTGGTCAACTCAAAGTGATAATCTCTTTGGAATCAATTTGGGCATTTGGATAAACTTTCCCTTTAAAAGCCCAGTGTAACCAGATGTATCAGATGTTACACGACAATAGAGCTGGTCAACTCAAAGTGATAATCTCTTTGGAATCAATTTGGGCATTCAGATAAACTTTCCCTTTAAAAGCCCAGTGTAACCAATTTCAAATGTACATTTTCCGGTCTTATGATTTAATATTCTCAACATCTGAAGGGTTTGTTGATTTTTTAAGCTTTTACTCATGAGTAATTCATTTCATTGTTGGGAGCCTGTTTTTTCTTCTTTCTACCAGTTGCACTAATTAAATTAAATGTAAATGTTTTGTAGCGAGCCTTCCCTGCAGTGGGCCTATCCAGTCTTGCTCATCCCTGAAATGGAACAAATCAACTGTGCAGTGTAATCAAACAAAAACAAGGCATGGCTATGCCATCCCTCCCATTTGTTATTATTGTGATTATAATATCATCTCTCCTCCACATTTTCATATGATTAGCTTGACAATAAGAAGACATGAGTGCTGTGGGCTCTGTGAGCTGGCTGATTGGCTTGCCTTGGATTTGGCACTTGTTCTTCACTAAGACAATGCCTTCATTAGCTTATTTACACTAAGGATGTTTATATTATGAATCTTGATTCATATTATTAATACGGATTAATCCTACTTATAGTTGAAGGTAAGGCAATACCTTAGTGAGCTTGTCTGCAATCAAATTTCAGTTCTCTCCAAGATCGAGAGAGAGCGAGAGAGCCCTGTCAGTGGTGAACAATTGGGCTTCTGTGCAGCCATATCACGCCAGAACAAAGAAGTGCTGAAGCCTTCAGCAGCCACCCTATGATAATACAGGGTGGGTGGCAAGGGGAAAGACGCTTCTCTTCAAGACTTTCTCTCAATCTCTCCACTCAATCTCTCTCTCTCCCACCCCTCGCTTAATCTCTCTTTCGCCCTCTCTTTTCAATACAATTTAATTTGCTTTGCTGGCATGAGAAGTATGCACTTATGTCAGCAAAGCATCTGCAGTGGTAATGGATGGACCAATAAAGGAATGGAAACAACATTCTCTAGCAGAAAGATATAAGCATTGTTATTGAACCATTAAATAAGGTTGGAATGTGTGTGTCGAGTGAAGCGGGATAAAATCGGTCACTCACAGGATGGGTGACTAGGAGGCAATGTACAATCTCACTCATAATACAACACAAGGAGAATGGACATGCACTTTTCTTCCATATTCTCTTCTTTTTCAATGACAGAGAGAGGTATGAAATGAAGGGGACACAGAGAGACGGGAGATACAGAGCAGGGCTGGTAGATGCTGAGATTTGTACCGATGCAGGCAGGGGAATGGTATGTGTGCGCATTTAATCGCATTAGAGGGTGGCGGCCTTGACCGCAAGGCAAATTCCACGTACCATGTCAATAGATGGAACAAGGATTGCCATTTTGTTTTGCTGCGGCCGTATGTTTTCAATGTACACATTTCACCCAAGACCAAAGTACTGTCAATCATTTACTATCTTTCTATTGACTGAATACTATCAGAACATATGCAGGGGTTGAAAAGAGCACTCTGTCAACATGATCTCACAAAACACAAGTGATTTGTGCTTTTCTTTTTTATAATTGGCTGATTCACTAGTAATAGAATGTGTGATGCACCTGATTATCGCACATGTCATCAAATCAAATCGAAAACAATTTTATTCGTCACATGTGCCGAATACTTACTTACGATCCCCTAACCAACAATTCAGTTTCAAAAAATATAGATTAGAATAAGAGATAAAAGTAACAAGTAATTAAAGAGCAGCAGTGAAATAACAATAGCAAGACTATATACAGGGGGGTACCAATATAGAGTCAATGTGCGGGGGCACCGTTTTTTTGAGGTAGTATGTAAATGTAAGTAGAGTTATTAAGTGACTTTGCATAGATGACAACAGAGAGCAGCAGTGGTGTAAAGAGGGGTGGGGGGCCACTGCAAATAGTCTGGGTAGCCATTTGACTTGATGTTCAGGAGTCTTATAGCTTGGGGGTAGAGGCTGTTCAGAAGCCTCTTGGACCTAGACTCGGCGCTCTGGTACCACTTTCCGTGCGGTAGCCGAGCGAACAGTCTATGACTATGGTGGCTGGAGTCTTTGACAATTTTTAGGGCCTTCCTCTGACACCGCCTGGTATAGAGGTCCTGGGTGGCAAGAAGCTTGACCCAGTGATGTACTGGGCCGTTCGCACTGCCCTCTGTAGTGCCTTGCGGTCTGAGGCCGAGCAGTTGCCATACAAGGCAGTGATGCAACCAGGATGCTCTCGATGGTGCAGCTATAGAACATTTTGAGGATCTGAGGACCCATGTCAAACCTTTTCACGCTCCTGAGGGGAATAGGTTTTGTCATGCCCTCTTCACGACTGTCTTGGTGTGTTTGGACCATGATAGTTTGTTGTTGATGTGGACACCAAGGAACTTGAAGCTCTCAACCTGCTCCCCTGCAGCCCCGTCTTCTTTTTCCTGTAGTCCACAATCTTCTCCTTTGTCTTGATCACGTTGAGAGCGAGGTTGTTGTCCTGGCACCACACGGCCAGGTCTCTGACCTCCTTCCTATAGGCTGTCTCGTTGTTGTCGGTGATCAGGCCTACCACTGTTGTGTCATCGGAAAATTTAATGATGGTGTTGGAGTCGTGTCTGGCCATGCAGTCATGAGTGAACAGGGAGTACAGGAGGGGACTGAGGTGCCCCTGTGTTGAGTATCAGCATGGCAGATGTGTTGTTACCTACCGATGCCACCTGGGGGTGGCCTGTCAGGAAGTCCAGGATCCAGTCTCAGAGGGAGGTGTTTAGTCCCATGGTTCTTAGCTTGTTGATGATCTTTGAGGGCACTATGGTGTTGAACGCTGAGCTGTAGTCAATGAATAGCATTCTCACATAGGTGTTTGTCTAGGTGGGAAAGGCAGTGTGGAGTGCAATGGAGATAGCATCATCTGTGGATCTGTTGGTGCGGTATACAAATTGGAGTGGGTCTAGCGCTTCTTGGATGATGGTGTTGATGTTGATTTGAGCCTTTCAAGGCACTTCATGGCTACAGACTTGAGTGCTATGGGTCGATAGTCATTTAGCCAGGTTGCCTTACTATTCTTGGGCACAGGGACTATGGTGGTCTGCTTAAAACATTTTGGTATTACAGACTCAGACAGGGAGAGGTTATAAATGTCAGTGAAGACGCTTGGTCAGGGCATGCCAGTTAGTCAGCACATGCTCGCAGTACATGTCCTGGTAATCCGTCTGGCCTTGCAGCTTTGAAAACGTTGACCTGTTTAAAGGTCTTACTCACATTGGCTGCGGAGAGCGTGATCACACAGTCTTCCGGAACAGCTGGTGCTCTCATGCATGTTTCAGTGTTATTTGTCTCCAAGCGAGCATAGAAGAAGCTTAGCTCATCTGGTAGGCTCGTGTCAATGGGCAGCTCTTGGCTGTGCTTCCCCTTGTAGTCTGTAATGGTTTGCAAGCCCTGCCACATCCGACTAGGGTCAGAGCCGGTGTAGTACGATTCGATCTTTGTTCTCTATTGATGCTTTGCCTGTTTGATGGTTCGTCGGAGGCATAGCAGGATTTCTTATAAGCTTCCGGGTTAGAGTCCCGTTCCTTGAAAGCGGCAGCTCAAGGCTTTAGCTGAATGCAGATGCTGCCAGTAATACATGGCTTCTGGTTGGGGTATGTACGTACGTATGGTCACTGTGGGGATGACGTCGTCAATGCACTTATTGATGAAGCCAATGACTGATGTGGTATACTCAATGCCATCAGAGGAATTCCGGAACATGTTTCAGTCTGTGCTGCAAAACAGTCCTGTAGCTTAGCATCGGCTTCATCTGACCACTTTTTTATAGTCACTGGTGCTCCCAGCTTTAATTTTTGCTTGTAAGCAGGAATCAGGAGGGTCGAATTATGGTCAGATTTGCCAAATAGAGGGCGAGGGAGAGCTTTGTATGTGTCTGTGTGTGAAGTATAATTATTTTTCCTCTGGTTGCACATTTAACATGCTGACCGAAATTTGGTAAAATGGATTTAAGTTTCCCTGCATTAAAGTCCCCGGCTATTAGGAGCGCTGTCTCTGGGTGAGCGTTTTCTTGTTTACTTATGGCGGAATACAGCTCATTCAGTGCTGTCTTAGTGCCAACATCTGACTTCTGACAGCTACAAAGAATACAGATGAAAACTCTCTCGGTAGGTAGTGTGGTCTACAGCTTATCATGAGAATCTCTACCTCAGGCGAGCAATAGCATAGATACGTGCATAGATATCGTGCACCAGCTGTTGTTTACAAAAATACATAGACCATCGCCCCTTGTCTTACCAGACGCCTCTGTTCTATCCTGCCAGTACATCGTATAACCAGCCAGCTGTATGTTTATGTTGTCGTCGTTCAGCCACAACTCTGTGAAGCATAAGATGTTACAGTTTTTAATGTCCAGTTGGTAGTTTGATCTCATGCGTAATTCGTCAATTTTATTGTCCAAAGATTGCACGTTTGCAAGCAGGATGGAGGGAAATGGGGTTTATTCGATCGCCTACGAATTCTCAGAAGGTAGTCGGACCTCTTTCTCCACCTCCTCTTCACGCAGAGCATGGGGATCAGGGCCTGTTCCCGAGGAAGCAGAGTGTCCTTCGCGTCGGGCTTGTCAGAGTTGTGAAAGGAAAATGAGGATTCTGCTTGTCCGTGGTGAGTAATTGCAGTCCTGATGTCTAGTAGTTATTTTGGGTCATAAGAGACGGTAGTGGCAACATTATGTACAAAATAAGTTTAAAAAAAAGTTACAAACAACAAATAAGCTAACAAAAAAACTAAATCGGCTGGGGGCACGTAAAACGTCTGCCAGCTTCTCCGGTGCCATCTTACAACAGCATCACAACCTTGCTGCTCTGCTCTCATCTATATTTTGTGATAAGAGAGAGTTCAAAGAGAGAGAAAGAGAAAGACAGACATATGAAGACATAGAGGGAGCTAGAGAAAAAGACAGAGAGGGAGATGGCAGTCCGCAAGTGGTTTTGGCCTTCTCCGGTACTTGTGCATACTTTTTAGCCAGCACATCTGAAAATAGCACCATGTTATTGTCCTCTCTCTCTCTGCTGTGGCTGCACCATGTTATTGTCCTCTCTCTCTCTGCTGTGGCTGCATCATGTTATTGTTCTCTCTCACTCTGCTGTGGCTGCATCATGTTATTGTTCTCTCTCACTCTGCTGTGGCTGCACCATGTTATTGTTCTCTCTCACTCTGCTGTGGCTGCACCATGTTATTGTCCTCTCTCTCTCTGCTGTGGCTGCACCATGTTATTGTCCTCTCTCTCTCTGCTGTGGCTGCACCATGTTATTGTTCTCTCTCACTCTGCTGTGGCTGCACCATGTTATTGTTCTCTCACTCTGCTGTGGCTGTACCATGTTATTGTCCTCTCTCACTCTGCTGTGGCTGCACCATGTTATTGTCCTCTCTCACTCTGCTGTGGCTGCATCATGTTATTGTTCTCTCACTCTGCTGTGGCTGTACCATGTTATTGTCCTCTCTCACTCTGCTGTGGCTGCACCATGTTATTGTCCTCTTACTCTGCTGTGGCTGCACCATGTTATTGTTCTCTCTCACTCTGCTGTGGCTGCACCATGTTATTGTCCTCTCTCACTCTGCTGTGGCTGCACCATGTTATTGTTCTCTCTCACTCTGCTGTGGCTGCACCATGTTATTGTCCTCTCACTCTGCTGTGGCTGCATCATGTTATTGTTCTCTCTCTCTCTGCTGTGGCTGCACCATATTATTGTTCTCTCTCACTCTGCTGTGGCTGCACCATGTTATTGTCCTCTTACTCTGCTGTGGCTGCACCATGTTATTGTTCTCTCTCACTCTGCTGTGGCTGCACCATGTTATTGTCCTCTCTCACTCTGCTGTGGCTGCACCATGTTATTGTCCTCTCACTCTGCTGTGGCTGCACCATGTTATTGTCCTCTCACTCTGCTGTGGCTGCACCATGTTATTGTTCTCTCTCACTCTGCTGTGGCTGCACCATGTTATTATCCTCTCTCACTCTGTTGTGGCTGCATCATGTTATTGTTCTCTCTCACTCTGCTGTGGCTGCACCATGTTATTATCCTCTCTCACTCTGTTGTGGCTGCACCATGTTATTGTCCTCTCTCACTCTGCTGTGGCTGCACCATGTTATTGTCCTCTCACTCTGCTGTGGCTGCATCATGTTATTGTCCTCTCACTCTGCTGTTGCTGCATCATGTTATTGTCCTCTCTCACTCTGCTGTGGCTGCACCATGTTATTGTCCTCTCACTCTGCTGTGGCTGCACCATGTTATTGTCCTCTCACTCTGCTGTGGCTGCACCATGTTATTGTTCTCTCTCTCTCTGCAGTGGCTGTACCATGCTATTGTCCTCTCTCACTCTGCTGTGGCTGCACCATGTTATTGTTCTCTCTCTCTCTGCTGTGGCTGCACCATGTTATTGTTCTCTCTCACTCTGCTGTGGCTGCATCATGTGTATCTTGCTACCTGTCACTTAAATGGCGAAGGACTGAAACTAATTTGTTGAAGTCAAATTGCTACGGGGCTGGCGCACGTGGGGGGAAATGGCACAGTACAGCTTCCAGAAAAGCAGTCACGTTCAAACTAGGGATTTCGTGACTAATTGGGTGTCGCCATCAAAGAATTAGGAATTAGAATGCCAGAATGGACATGAACCTTCTTATGATGGGATAAAGGTCAGAGAGGTCAGGTGATCAACCAAAGCAAGGTCCATAGAGAAATGGTTTGTAGAGATGAGTGGGGAAGAACTTGACTAGCCTGCACAGAGCCCTGACCTCAACTCAATTGGGATGAATTGGGAACACTGACTGCAAGCCAGGCCGAATCACCCGACCTCACTGATTTTCTTGTGGCTGAATGGAAGTAAGTCCCTGCAGCAATGTTCCAACATCTGGTGATGTGGAGGCTGTTATAGCAGCAAATGGAGACCAACTCCATATTAATGCCCATGATTTTGAAATGAGATGTTCAACAAGCAGGTGTCAACATACTTTTGGTCATGTAGTGTATCACAATTATTTTTTAACCTTTATTTAACAAGGCAATTCATTCTTATTTACAATGACAGCCTATGAACAGTGGGTTAACTGTTCAGGGGCAGAATGACAGATGTTTACCTTGTCAGCTCAGGGATTCGATTTAGCAACCTTTCGGTTAATGGCCCAACGCTCTAACCACGAGGTACCTGCCACCCCACATGTCGATTATCAAAGTGTTTTGGAGTGCAATGTTCAACCTAGTACCCTAAAACTTTGTCTCTATTGAAGTTTGTGGGTCTTCCAGCAGGGAAACACCTAAAACATACCTCAAAAGAACCCTGAAATTATTCTAGAAGAAACACTGGACTTTTCTGGAGTGGTCAGTGAAGAGTCCAGATCTGAATCACATCCAGAACCTGTGGCCAGATCTGAAAACAGCTGTTGGTGGAGGGCATCCCTCAAACATTGAAGAATTAGAGAAGCTTGCTGCTAAAAAGTAGGCCAAATTGCTAGTAGAAATGCGTAGCAAGCTCATTGATGGCTGCTCAGGAAGAATTTGTTAGCAGTTATCTTGGCCAAAGGCTGTGCTACCAAGTAGTACAGTACTACAGTGTAGCTCTGGGGTCTTAGTGGTTTGGTCCATGCCATTTGTCTTCATTTCCAAATGAAAACCGTAAACTTACATTTACAATTAATTCAATTGTTTCTGCAATTTTGAAAATTAAATTACAAGGAGTATTTGTTTTAACGTTTAGAAATGAAAACACTTTATATATCTTCCCCCATTTGAATTTCTAACTTTTTGGACAGATTCATTTACAGGGTATTGAAGTAGTCAAAAGTTCATTATTTTGTCCCATATTCATAGCACGCAATGACAACATCAAGCCTGTGACTCTACAAACTCGTTGGATGCATTTGCAGTTTGTTTTGGTTGTGTTATGTTTGCTCAATTGGAACTGAATGAATTGTAAAACATATGAAACACTTGATCTCAGTATAGAGCCAAATTTAAAAGCTATCTTCACTATCCAAATACATATAAGATAATTACATGATAATTTATTTTTTTATTTTTTTACTTCACCTTTATTTAACCAGGTAGTCCAGTTGATAACAAGTTCTCATTTACAACTGCAACCTGGCCAAGATAAAGCAAAGCAGTGCGACAAAAACAACAACACAGAGGTACACATGGAATAAACAAACGTACAGTCATTAACACAATAGAAACATCTATATACTGTGTGTGCAAATGGCGTGAGGAGGTAAAGCAATAAATAGGCAATAGTGGCGAAGTAATTATAATTTAGACATTTACACTGGAGTTATAGATGTGCAGATGATGATGTGCAAGTAGAGATACTGGTGTGCAAAAGAGCAGAAAAATAAAAACAAATATGGGGATGAGGTAGGTAGTTGGAGGGGCTATTTACAGATGGGCTGTGTACAGCTGCAGCGACCGATAAGCTGCTCTGACAGCTGATACTTAAGTTAGTGAGGGAGATATAAGTCTCCAGGTTCAGTGATTTTTGCAATTTGTTCCAGTCATTCACTGCAGAGAACTGGAAAGAAAGGTGGTTTTAGGGAGGACTATTATTCACTAGTCATCCCCAAAGACAACACCTCCTTTGGCTGCCTGAATATACCTACTGGAGCGCGTGCTATGGGTAGGTTTTGCTATGGTGACCAGTGAGCTGAAATAAGGCGGAGCTTTACCTAGCAAAGACTTATAAATGAGCTGGAGCCAGTGGGTTTGGCGATGAATATGTGGCGAGGACCAGCCAACGAGAGTATACAGGTCACAGTGGTGGGTAGTGTATGGGGCTTTGGTGACAAAACGGATGGCACTGTGATCGACTACATCCAATTTGCTGAGTAGAGTGTTGGAGGCTATTTTGTAAATGACATCGCCGAAGTCAATGATTGGTAGGATAGTCAGTTTTACGAGGGTATGTTTGGCAGCATGAGTGAAAGAGGCTTTGTTGCGAAATAGGAAGCTGATTCTAGATTTAATTTTGGATTGGAGATGCTTAATATGAGTCTGGATAGAGAGTTTACAGTCTAGCCACACATTGGTATTTATAGTTGTCCACATATTCTAAGTCAGAACTGTCCAGATTAGTGATGTTGGTTGGGCGGGCAGGTGCGGGCAGCGATCAGTTAAAGAGCATGCATTTAGTTTTAATAGCATTTAAGACCAGTTGGAGTCCACGGAAGGAGTGTTGTATGGCATTGACACTCGTTTGGAGGTTTGTTAACACAGTGTCCAAAGAAAGGCCATTACATTATTGACGTATACAGAGAAAATAGTTGGCCCGAAAATTGAACCCTGTGGCACCCCCATAGAGACTGCCAGAGGTCCGGACAACAGGCCCTCCGATTTGACACACTGAACTCTATCTGAGAAGTAGTTAGTGAACCAGGCGAGGCAGTCACTTGAGAAACCAAGGCTGTTGTGTCTGCCGATAAGAATACATTGATTGACAGAGCCGAAAGCCTTGGTCAGATCGATGAAGATGGCTGCACAGTACTGTCTTTTATCGATGGCGGTTATGATGTCGTTCAGGACCTTGAGCGTGGCTGAGGTGCACCGGTGACCGGCTCGGAAACCAGATTGCACAGCGGAGAAGGTGCGGTGGGATTCGAAATGATCGGTGATCTGTTTGTTCACTTGGCTTTCGAAGACTTTGGAAACGCAGGGCAGGATGGATATAGGTCTGTAACAGTTTGGGTCTAGAGTGTCTCCCCCTTTGAAGAGGGGGATCTCAGACAATACGAAAGAGGTTGAACAGACTAGAGATAGGGGTTGCAATATTGGCAGCGGATCATTTTAGGAAGAGAGGGTCCAGATTGTCTAGCCCAGCTGATTTGTAGGGATCTAGATTTTGCAGCTCTTTCAGAATATTAGCTGTCTGGATTTGGGTAAAGGAGAAGCGGGAGGGGCTTGGGCCAGTTGCTGCGGGGGGGTTCAGTGCTGTTGGCCGGGGTTGGGGTAGCCAGGTGGAAAACATGGCCAGCCGTAAAGAAATGCTTATTGAAATTCTCGATTATCGTGGATTTATCGGTGGTGACAGTGTTTCCAAGCCTCAGTGCAGTGGGCAGCTGGGAGAGGGTGCTCTTATTCTCCATGGACTTTACAGTGTCCCAAAACATTTGGGAATTAGTGCTGCAGGATACAAATTTCTGTTTGAAAAACAGAGGGGAGTATATGTTAGGTCTATACAGTGAATACTCTGTTGAGTTTTTGATTTTTCCCATTTAATGCAATCTGAATTGTATTATAGAGGGCTGGCTGTTTATGTGCCAGTTCGTTTATAGTGTGAAGATTAAAATATCCACTGAAATATGGGCAGACATTTGCATTTTTTCTTCCCCCGTTTTGTAGCCACAAGTAACAACTAATATTCGTAACCCAACTATTATGAATTATTAGATATAATATGTACTATATGTATTTTACACATACTTTGTTAGCCTATCTAATAAATCATTACATGGTTCACAAAGAGGCTCTGTCAACTTTCTCTCCTCTGTCCCCATCACTTGATATTCAAGTGTTCCACCTATCCCCTGGCTCTATCCACTCATGTGTTCTAATTACAATTAGTGGTGGTGGGGTGTATATGAACAGGTGCATCAAACCATACACGTAGCTCATTATTTTCCCATTATTTTCCCATCTCATCGAGTGACCACGCTGGGAAACCCACGGCAACAACATGTAAGCATTACCTGTGGCAATGCATCCTGGGTCGTTTGTGACATAGAAGGTAACTGTCACGAACCCAACGGCGTCATGCTGTTACTGCCATAGCTACAAATGTGGAAATGATTACCAATCTGTTGTTTTCTCTAGGAGTCATCGCCGGTAGCGTGTGTATATGGAAATCAACATAAACAGAAGCAAATGTCAGATTCTGATGGAAATAAATTGGTTGGAGGAGTATTTAGTAACACTTTACTCAATGTCTGCAGGTATAATAACTTAGCAGAGGCAAATGTCAGATTGTAGCGGATTCGTCAGTTTAAGGAAATGTATTGCTTGGGTGTTTTTATGGATAGGTGGAGGAGGTCTAACTGGGTGCCATTTTTAATTCCCTGTACTCTAGTTAGTTAGACACATCTGAAGATGGAGCAGGGGTTTCAACCATTTTACTGAGTTACAGTTCATATAAGGAAAATCAGTCAATTGAAATAAATTAATTGTTCTTAAACTATGGATTTAATATGACTGGGCAGGGGCACAGCCACTAAATGTGGCATAGGCCCACCCACTGGGGAGCCAGGCCCAGCCAATCAGAATGGTTTTTCTCCACAAAAGAACTCTATTACAGCTAGAAAAACTCCTCAGGTTCATCAGCTGTCCGGGCGACTGGTCTCAGATGATCCCTCAGGTTCATCAGCTGTCCAGGCGGCTGGTCTCAGATGATCCCTCAGCTGAAGAAGCCAGATGTGGAGGTCCTGTGCTGGCATGGTTACATGTGGTCTGTGGTTGTGAGACCGGTTGGACGCACTGCCAAATTTTCTAAATGAACGTTGGAGGCGGCTTGTGGTAGAGAAATTAACATTAACATCTCTGGCAACAGCTCTGGTGGACATTCCTGCTATCAGCATGCCAATTCCACACTCCCTCAAATCTTGAGACATCTGTAGCATTGTGTTGTGTGACAAAACAGCACATTTTAGAGTGGCCTTTAATTATCCCAGCACAAAGTGCACCTTTGTAATGATCATTCTGTTTAATCAGCTTCTTGATATGCCACACCTGTCAGGTGGATGGATTGTCTTGGCAAAGGAGAAATGCTCACTAACAGGGATGTAAACAAATTTGTGCACAACATTTTAGAGAAATAAGCTTTTTGTGCGTATGGAACATTTCTGGGATCTTTAATTTCAGCTTATGAAACATGGACCAACACTTTTACATGTTGCATTTATATTGTTGCTCAGGAAATAAATATACGGGCACAGCAGCGAGTGTGTTTTTAAGGCAAACCTTTATATTTTATTGGACAGGCCTGAGTATGAAACAACAACCAGCAAGAATCCACTCCAAACACTTAACTTCAGAATTGCTATATACATTTCTACAGTTATATACCACATTTCATTCTTAGGGAAGCGTTTCTGGGCCAAATATTTTTCCATATGCTCCTGTAAATATTTTACAGAGCTCAGAATATAACCACAGAAAAAATAACACCTAATGTATTAAGTGTGTAGCTTTACTCCATGTAATTGTACTGTCCTGTTTGTTTCTCATGAGCAAGGCAGGGGTATATGAAGAGTGTGACCTAAGCTTGCCTTGTCACACTAAAACCCGAGACAATCATGTTTTGTGGTTGACTTGGACTCAATCCCCCAGAGCTAAGCAGGAGCGATATCCAAGAAGTACCCTCCAGAGGCCAGTCATAACAGCCTCTACTCTGTCTCTTTCTGCTTCCCTGACCCTCTCTCTCCCCCTCTCTTTCTGCTTCCCTGACCCTCTCTCTCTCCCTCTCTTTCTGCTTCCCTGACCCTCTCTCTCCCCCCTCTCTTTCTGCTTCCCTGACCCTCTCTCTCCCCCCTCTCTTTCTGCTTCCCTGACCCTCTCTCTCCCCCTCTCTTTCTGCTTCCTTGACCCTCTCTCTCCCCCTCTCTTTCTGCTTCCCTGACCCTCTCTCTCCCCTCTCTCTTTCTGCTTCCCTGACCCCCCCCCTCTTTCTGCTTCCCTGACCCTCTCTCTCCCCCCTCTCTTTCTGCTTCCCTGACCCTCTCTCTCCCCCTCTCTTTCTGCTTCCCTGACCCTCTCTCTCCCCCCTCTTTCTGCTTCCCTGACCCTCTCTCTCCCCCTCTCTTTCTGCTTCCCTGACCCTCTCTCTCCCCTCTCTCTTTCTGCTTCCCTGACCCTCTCTCTCCCCCTCTTTCTGCTTCCCTGACCCTCTCTCTCCCCCTCTCTTTCTGCTTCCCTGACCCTCTCTCTCCCCTCTCTCTTTCTGCTTCCCTGACCCTCTGTACCCCCCCTCTTCTGCTTCCCTGACCCTCTCTCTCCCCCACTCTTTCTGCTTCCCTGACCCTCTCTCTCCCCCCTCTCTTTCTGCTTCCCTGACCCTCTCTCTCCCCCCTCTCTTTCTGCTTCCCTGACCCTCTCTCTCCCCCCTCTCTTTCTGCTTCTCTCTCTCTCTTTCTGCTTCTCTCTCTCTCTTTCTGCTTTTCTCTCCCTCTGTCTGCTTTTTTCTCTTCCTCTCTCTCTCTCTCTCTCTCTCCCTCTCTCATAACACAGAGAGAGTGTGAGTCTTAAAGGATCCCTATAAAGACTGTGGTTCGCTTGTGAAGTGACAGGAAGTAAGGATTCTGGAGTGCATGTTTGAATTGTTTTTCTCTCCCTACATATATCTCTCTCCCTCCCTGTGACTTTGACCCCCACCTCGGTGAAGGAGTAGTCGACCAATTGAGGCCAGAAAAAGCTGTACTGTAACTGTAGTTGCAGTTGTACTGTAGCTGCACTGTTTTGTACTGCAACTATAGCTGATCTGTAGCTGTACTGTATTGTACTATATCTCTACTGTAACTGTACTTTAGTTGTACTGTACTGTACCTGTACTGTAGCTGTACTATATTTGTACTGTACCTGTACTGTAGCTATACTATATCTGTGCTGTACTGTACTGTACCTGTACTGTAGCTGTACTATATCTGTACTGTACCTGTACTGTAGCTGTACTATATCTGTGCTGTACTGTACTGTGCTGTACTGTACTGTACCTGTACTGTAGCTGTACTATCTCTGAACTGTAGTGTACCTGTACTGTAGCTGTACTATATCTGTACTGTACTGTACTGTACCTGTACTGTAGCTGTACTATATCTGTACTGTACTGTACCTGTACTGTAGCTGTACTATATCTGTACTGTACCTGTACTGTAGCTGTACTATATCTGTACTGTACTGTAGCTGTACTATATCTGTACTGTACCTGTACTGTAACTGTACTATATCTGTACTGTACTGTAGCTGTACTATATCTGTACTGTACTGTAGCTGTGCTATATCTGTACTGTACCTGTACTGTAGCTGTACTATATCTGTACTGTACCTGTACTGTAGCTGTACTATATCTGTACTGTACTGTAGCTGTACTATATCTGTACTGTACTGTACTGTACCTGTACTGTAGCTGTACTGTACTGTAGCTGTACTGTAGCTATACTGTACCTGTACTGTAGCTGTACTATATCTGTACTGTAGTGTACCTGTACTGTAGCTGTACTATATCTGTACTGTAGCTGTACTATATCTGTACTGTACTGTAGCATTACTATATCGGTACTGTATTGTAGCTGTACTATATCTGTACTGTAGTGTACCTGTACTGTAGCTGTACTATATCTGTACTGTACTGTACCTGTACTGTAGCTGTACTATATCAGTACTGTAGCTATACTGTACCTGTACTGTAGCTGTACTATATCTGTACTGTAGTGTACCTGTACTGTAGCTGTACTATATCTGTACTGTAGCTATACTGTACCTGTACTGTAGCTGTACTATATCTGTACTGTAGCTATACTTTACCTGTACTATATCTGTACTGTAGCTATACTGTACATGTACTGTAGCTGTACTATATCTGTACTGTAGCTGTACTGTACCTGTACTGTACGTGCACTGTATTGTTCTGTAGCTGCACTGTACCTGTACTGTACCTGTACTGTAGCTGCACTGTATTGTACTGTAGCTGCATTGTATTGTACTGTAGCTGCACTGTATTGTACTGTAGCTGCACTGTATTGTTCTGTAGCTGCACTGTAGCTGCACTGTACCTGTACTGTACCAGTACTGTAGCTGCACTATACTGTAGCTGCACAGTTTTGTACTGTAGCTGCCCTGTATTGTACTGTAGCTGCAGTGTATTGTACTGTAGCTGTACTGTAGCTGCAGTGTATTGTACTGTAGCTGTACTGTAACTGCACTGTATTGTACTGTAGCTGCAGTGTATTGTACTGTAGCTGTACTGTAACTGCAGTGTATTGTACTGTAGCTGCACTGTATTGTTCTGTAGCTGCACTGTAGCTGCACTGTACATGTACTTTACCTGTACTGTAGCTGCACTGTACTGTACTGTACTGTAGCTGCAATGTATTGTACTGTAGCTGCAGTGTATTGTACTGTAGCTGCACTGTAACTGTACTGTATTGTACTGTAGCTGTACTGTAACTGCACTGTACTGTAGCTGCAGTGTATTGTACTGTAGCTGTACAGGTTTGTACTGTATCTGCACTGTATTGTACAGTAGCTGCACTGTATTGTACTGTAGCTGAAGTGTATTGTACTGTAGCTGCACTGTATTGTTCTGTAGCTGCACAGTTTTGTACTGTAGCTGCACTGTATTGTACTGTAGCTGCCCTGTATTGTACTGTAACTGCAGTGTATTGTACTGTAGCTGTACTGTAGCTGCAGTGTATTGTACTGTAGCTGTACTGTAACTGCACTGTATTGTACTGTAGCTGCAGTGTATTGTACTGTAGCTGTACTGTAACTGCAGTGTATTGTACTGTAGCTGCACTGTATTGTTCTGTAGCTGCACTGTACATGTACTTTACCTGTACTGTAGCTGCACTGTACATGTACTGTACCTGTACTGTAGCTGCACTGTACTGTACTGTACTGTAGCTGCAGTGTCTTGTACTGTAGCTGTACAGTTTTGTACTGTATCTGCACTGTATTGTACAGTAGCTGCACTGTATTGTACTGTAGCTGCAGTGTATTGTACTGTAGCTGCACTGTATTGTTCTGTAGCTGCACAGTTTTGTACTGTAGCTGTACTGTATTGTACTGTAGCTGCCCTGTATTGTACTGTAGCTGTACTATATTGTTCTGTAGCTGCACTGTATTGTACTGTAGCTGCAGTGTATTGTACTGTAGCTGCACTGTTTTGTTCTGTAGCTGCACTGTATTGTTCTGTAGCTGCACTGTATTGTACTGTAGCTGCAGTGTATTGTACTGTAGCTGTACAGGTTTGTACTGTATCTGCACTGTATTGTACAGTAGCTGCACTGTATTGTACTGTAGCTGTACTGTAACTGCAGTGTATTGTACTGTCGCTGCACTGTAACTGTACTGTATTGTACTGTAGCTGTACTGTAACTGCACTGTAGTGTACTGTAGCTGCATTGTATTGTACTGTAGCTGTACTGTAGCTGCATTGTATTGTACTGTAGCTTTACCGTTTTGTACTGTAGCTGCACTGTATTGTACTGTAGCTGCACTCTATTGTACTGTAGTTGCACTGTATTGTACTGTAACTTTACTGTATTGTACTGTAGCTGTACTGTAACTGCACTGTATTGTACTGTAGCTGCAGTGTATTGTACTGTAGCTGTACTGTAACTGTACTGTATTGTACTGTACTGTTCTGTAGCTGTACTGTATTGTACTGTAGCTGCACTGTATTGTACTGTAGCTGCACTGTATTGTACTGTAGCTGCAGTGTATTGTACTGTAGCTGTACTGTAACTGTACTGTATTGTACTGTACTGTTCTGTAGCTGTACTGTATTGTACTGTAGCTGCACTGTATTGTACTGTAGCTGCACTGTATTGTACTGTAGCTGCACTCTAATGTTCTGGGTCTTGGCTGTTAAGGTTCTATGTTAATATGCTCTGGGTCTTGGCTGGTAAGGTTCTATGTTAAAATTCCCTGGGTCTTGGCTGGTAAGGTTCTTTGTTAATATGCCCTGGGTCTTGGCTGGTAAGATTCTATGTTAATATGCTCTGGGTCTTGGCTGGTAAGGTTCTATGTTAATATGCTCTGGGTTTTGGCTGGTAAGGTTCTATGTTAATATGCTCTGGGTCTTGGCTGGTAAGGTTCTATGTTAATATGCTCTGGGTCTTGGCTGGTAAGGTTCTATGTTAATATTCCCTGGGTCTTGGCTGGTAAGGTTCTTTGTTAATATGCCCTGGGTCTTGGCTGGTAAGGTTCTATGTTAATATGCTCTGGGTCTTGGCTGGTAAGGTTCTATGTTAATATGCTCTGGGTCTTGGCTGGTAAGGTTCTATGTTAATATTCCCTGGGTCTTGGCTGGTAAGGTTCTTTGTTAATATGCCCTGGGTCTTGGCTGGTAAGGTTCTATGTTAATATTCCCTGGGTCCTTGAACAACAAATGCATCTAAGTACAACATCCCTGAGAGACAAGCTCCTTCACTGCCAGTTAATGATATCCTGGCCAGACCCAGGGCATATTTACGTAGAATCTTACCAGCAAATAGCCAGAGCAGAATAACACAGAACCTTACCAACCCCATGGGGGTTTTGCATCCTGACCTGATCGACACTAATTAGGCTGTCTAGAGAATCAGCGATGCCTACATGTCCATGGGGCAGAATGACACCTAGCAGTCCTCAGTGGTGTTAACTACCCTACGTACTGATTTAAGGTCAGATTTGTGTTTCCCAGAAATGTTTGTACAGTCTACTTCTACCTGAAGTGTCAGCTCACTGGGAATTCAGGGCTTAGCCCCAGGTTTAATAGTATGCTTCCTCGAGATAGTCCCTGGAGCACTTCTAAAGTGATGATGTAGTCAGAAAAATATTTTTGGTGGAGCGTTATAAAAAAAGTGTCTGTTTAAAAACAACAGGAGCATTCAACCTGTCAGTGAGTTTAAACAGTGTCCTGTGCTGTATACAAACAGCCTCAGCTTTTCCCTAGCCTAGTATCATCTGTGCCGCTACACTACTTCCCCTTCTCCCTTCCTTTCCCTCCCTCTCTCTGCTCACTCTCACACTCTCTCCCTTCTCCCTTCCTTTCCCTCCCTCTCTCTGCTCACTCTCACACTCTCTCCCTTCTCTCTTCCTTTCCCTCCCTCTCTCTGCTCACTCTCACACTCTCTCCCTTCTCTCTTCCTTTCCCTCCCTCTCTCTGCTCACTCTCACACTCTCTCCCTTCTCTCTTCCTTTCCCTCCCTCTCTCTGCTCACTCTCACACTCTCTCCCTTCTCCCTTCCTTTCCCTCCCTCTCTCTGCTCACTCTCACACTCTCTCCCTTCTCCCTTCCTTTCCCTCCCTCTCTCTGCTCACTCTCACACTCTCTCCCTTCTCTCTTCCTTTCCCTCCCTCTCTCTGCTCACTCTCACACTCTCTCCCTTCTCTCTTCCTTTCCATCCCTCTCTCTATGCTCGCTCTCACAAACTCCCCCCTTTCTCCCTTCCTTTCCTTCCCTCTCTCTGCTCACTCTCACACTCTCTCCCTTCTCTCTTCCTTTCCATCCCTCTCTCTCTGCTCGCTCTCACAAACTCCCCCTTTCTCTCTTCCTTTCCCTCCCTCTCTCTCTGCTCGCTCTCACAAACTCCCCCCTTTCTCCCTTCCTTTCCTTCCCTCTCTCTGCTCACTCTCACACTCTCTCCCTTCTCTCTTCCTTTCCATCCCTCTCTCTCTGCTCGCTCTCACAAACTCCCCCCTTTCTCTCTTCCTTTCCCTCCCTCTCTCTCTCTCTCTCTCTACTCACTCTCACAAACTCTCCCCCTTCTCTCTTCCTTTCCCTCCCTCTCTCTGCTTGCTCTCACAAACTCTCCCCTTTCTCTCTTCCTTTCCCTCCCTCGCTCTGCTCGCTCTCACAAACTCTCCCCCTCTATTTCTCTCTCCGCTCCCCTTATCTCCCTCCATATCACTCACTGATGCTTGTTTTCAGGAGGGGAAAACACAAGAGGCTTTTCCCTGAGAAAGACAGAAGTGTGGCGATGTAGCCGCTCTGCTGTTACATAAAAAATCACATTCAGCAGAGAGCGTGGGGGCTGACTTAGGGAGCGTTGGGGCTGACTTAGGGAGTGATGGGGCTGACTCAGGGAGCGTTGGGGCTGACTCAGGGAGCGATGGGGCTGGCTCAGGGAGCGATGGGGCTGACTCAGGGAGCGTTGGGGCTGACTCAGGGAGCGATGGGGCTGGCTCAGGGAGCGATGGGGCTGACTCAGGGAGCGATGGGGCTGACTCAGGGAGCGATGGGGCTGGCTCAGGGAGCGTTGGGGCTGACTCAGGGAGCGATGGGGCTGGCTCAGGGAGCGATGGGGCTGACTCAGGGAGCGATGGGGCTGGCTCAGGGAGCGATGGGGCTGACTCAGGGAGCGATGGGGCTGGCTCAGGGAGCGTTGGGGCTGACTTAGGGAGCGATGGGGCTGACTCAGGGAGCGATGGGGCTGGCTCAGGGAGCGATGGGGCTGGCTCAGGGAGCGATGGGGCTGACTCAGGGAGCGATGGGGCTGACTCAGGGAGCGATGGGGCTGACTCAGGGAGCGATGGGGCTGGCTCAGGGAGCGATGGGGCTGGCTCAGGGAGCGATGGGGCTGACTCAGGGAGCGTTGGGGCTGACTTAGGGAGCGATGGGGCTGACTCAGGGAGCGATGGGGCTGACTCAGGGAGCGATGGGGCTGACTCAGGGAGCGATGGGGCTGACTCAGGGAGCGATGGGGCTGGCTCAGGGAGCGATGGGGCTGGCT